>NW_027069988.1:63806-70327 GCF_002906115.3 Quercus suber
CTCTCTCTCTCTCTCTCTCTCTCTCTCTCTCTCTCTCTCTCTCTCTCTCTCTCTCTCTCTCTCTCGTATTGTTTTCAACTCTAGGAGTAAAGAGTGAGTGTTTTTGAGTTGTGAGTGCTTCTCTCTTTATTATAAATTTATATTATATGTGTGTGAGTGTATGTCTGATATTGATTGTGTGCATTATTATTATTATTATTATTATTATTATTATTATTATTATTATTATTATTATTTGTGTGAATTGTGATGTGTGTGAACATGTGCATGCATAATATAAATATAATATAACTTTATATAAATTTATAATTAGGAAATATAATTGGTTTGTTACATATGGGTGTATTCTTATCATATTATGATAACTTTTTGTTATAAAGTTAGTGATTCAAGTAAAAAAATAGTAAAGTTAGTGATTGTTTTGATTGGTTAAGTAAACACTTATTGTATTATTTATATATGGATAAGTGTGGTTAATAATTAATATAGTGCGTGTTGTAGGTTGAGTTTTGTCACTAAGTTTAAAATATTTTAGGCTCAATTATATATTTGGTCCCTAACCTTAACACCTAATTTCAATTTGGTCATTGACATTTTAAATGTGTCAACTTAGTTTTTAACTTTTTGGTGTTGTATCAAAATGGTCGTTGTTACGAATGATGAATGAAAAATGTTAACTTGGCTAACAGTCAAAATAATATATTATTTAACTTCCATGTGGACTGACACCAGTATTGCCACATCAGATTACATTAAATTTTATGCCAATTAACGAACAATTTGAAGACACGAGTTAGTATATACTTTGTACAAATTTCATTGATTAGAAATTTCATTGATTAAGAACAACACTTTGTACAAATACAGCTTGAAAAGAAAATAAAAGAAAATGATAATATGATAATAATGATAGACTTGAGCCTTGTATGATTCTTTAACAAACTAAATAATTATCTCCCATCATCAAGTACCGATATTTTAACCTGGCTATTTATGCTGTCGTAACATGCAGAATCACAATTAGCACCACTGAGACAATCATCATCTGGTTTACTGAGTAAGTACTCAGTCTCTTCTGAACCCAAATTGCCTTTAACACGTAGAGGTTTCTCCATTGCTTTCAAGCCCTCAAGTTCCAGCGCAACTTCTTTCATGGTAGGCCTCTCTTCTCCCTTCAAGCTTAAGCATCTCTTCACTAACACGGCAACCTCCATAACTTGCTCCGCATTTCCCTCATTCAACACTCTGCGGTCAAGAATTTCAAACAAGCGGTTCTCTTTCATTGCTAAGACAAAATGCATGGCTAAGTTTCTCTCTGCTTCTGGCCTATCAAAAGAAAGTGCTTTCTTTCCAGTTAGTAACTCTGCAAGGGTAACTCCAAAACTATAAACATCACTCTTTTCATTTAACTGGCTTGATTGAAAGTATTCAGGATCCAAGTATCCAAGTGTCCCTTGCATCAATGTGGTTAACTGAGTTTGATCCAGAGGAAACAGCCTCGAAGCTCCAAAATCGGATACCTTAGCTATGTAATTATCATCTAAGAGTACATTAGTGCTCTTGATATCTCTATAAATGATCGAAGTGGAAGCAGCAAAATGCAAATAAGAAAGTGCCCCTGCAGTCTCTGCAGCTATTTGCAATCGTAATTGCCATTGAAGCATGGAAGAATGGTCCGTGTGGTGCATATGGTTGAAAAGGGCACCATTGGTAACAAATTCATATACCAACATACGAACTTGAGTCCCACATCGCTTAAGTGAGCTTCTAGAGCCTAGTTCATAAGGGGTGCCCTCCCTTGATGTGTATGAGGTCTTTTCCCATGAGGCTTGGTGTCACGTGGGAAGAACAAAACCTTGAGGGACTAAGAAAGCCTTCGGGCTGCCCAAAGATAACAATATCATGCACATGGGGGTTGGGCGTGACATTTGTAGAGAAAGAAAAATGAAATAGACACAACCCTCTCATGATCGTGTGCATCATGAAAGGGACGATTCTAGTGACATGGATATGGTCCAGGGGTGTTCGTGGTGCAGTGCAGTTTAGCTAAAACCATAATTGCACTGCACTTTATTTTTGCGGTCACATGTGCCGATGTGGTATGGTTCAGTTTAGAGTTTAGCCAAAACCATAACCGCATCGCACCTCATTTTTGTGGTCACATATGCAACACTATGTATAAAATGCGGTTTGAAGTCGGTATATTTTTCAAATTTTGGGTTTTTCCTACTCAACCCAAAACTAATTTTTTTCTTTTTTTGGGCCATGTTTTAAATTATTGAGCTAGTTTTTCTTTATTTTGGGTTAGCTTTTCT
Organism: Quercus suber; assembly: GCF_002906115.3. Classification (NCBI taxonomy): domain Eukaryota; kingdom Viridiplantae; phylum Streptophyta; class Magnoliopsida; order Fagales; family Fagaceae; genus Quercus; species Quercus suber. Next base: position 66,122 of record NW_027069988.1, read on the forward strand.
AGTCAACACTTGTTAGGGTTATTAAACTTTTTTTTTTTTTTGGACAACTAGGGTTATTAAACTATTAATAATATATTTAATATTAAAAATAAATAAATATATTAATATATAAAGAGAGTGCGGTGCAGTTTGTGCGGTTTTCTTATAATAAAACCGCAAACCGCACTACACTATGCGATGCAGTGCACTATTACTTGCGGTGTGGTTATGCCATTTTACGGGCGGTTTTGGTGCGGTTTTTGCGGTTTGTGCGATTTTTGCAGTTTGGTGAACAATCATAGATATGGATGAGAAATCAAGGGGTGGTTCTTTTGAAGTGTACTCTGCATCAGGAACTTCTAATAGCAGTTAAGGAAATGGGCGTGAAGAGGATTTGAAAACTGTGAAATCACAGAAAGTTGAGAATTTAGTTTAAGTTTTCTCAGGTTCTTCAAGAGGTGACGTCATTGCCTTATCAAGTTCTGAAGAAGGGGATTCAGTAGAAAAGGATGTTCCCAATTCCCAATCTCTAAGTGGAGCAACTGAAGGGACTAGTGGGGAAAGTGATTATGAGGAGAAAATAATATCAAGTTCAGGGAGAAGGGAAATTCATAAAGTCAAGAAAAACAATGACGAGGAAAATGCCGTGATGATATAGAAAATGACAGTGAATTCTTAGATAATGATGAAAAGAAAAATGCTTTTGGCGTCAAATGTTAACAGGTATTGAACTTGTGCATTCACAATTTCTTGTTATCATGATGGTCTTATTTTCTTGCAGATAATATATCAACGATGTTTGTGTTAAATGACTAGTGTGCAGAATCAGAATAATGGGCACCGTGAAAGAGTAACTCTAGGGAAGCATGATACTTCAAAGTATCACAAAACGTTGCATCTCTGCTAGAACATCATTTTTTTTTTTTGGTCAGATCTGCTTCTGTACAAACTGTTCATCCTAGTCTCATTTCCCAACTTGTAAAAATGATGCAGGTTAATTAAGTAACAAGTAAGACTTTTTGGACAGTTCCATCTCAGCAACCCTGCCACAAGTGCTCTTAGTGTGAAGTATGGGAAACCAAAGCCCACAAATCCCAAGCCTTTTAGGCTAAGAACTGATGTATGTGAACTTTTTCAGCCCAGTCTGTTTAAAGAGAAAGTTAAAAGTTTTTCCTTCATATCTGATGTCAATTAAATTGTTTTAGGAAAGAGGGATTCTTAAGGAAGCAAACTTGGAGAAAAAACTTGCCCCGCTGAAGGAAATTACAACAGCTCCAAGGCCTCTGGTTAGAAACTCAGAAAGAATTCTTAAAAATGTATGCCTGGTAAGTTTATTATCAAACTATTTTTCCTCTAATAACTGAGACGCATGGAGCTATACAATTGATATTTTGTTTTCAATCTCAGAAAAATTAAAAAGTCCATGGAAAAAGTGAACCTGAGTATGATGTGCATGAAGATGGTGAAAGGAAAGTGGACAAAACCACAAATGATGATCGATTTGTAAGTCTCTGATACATTTTTAAAAATTTATAAGAAAAATATGTCCTGCTTACTGCTGTTTAAAGCACGTTGTTCCTTTGACGTTACTTAATTTTCATGATTAAAACCTTGTTGAATTTTACATAACAATTATGTGTAGTTTCAAATAAACAATGTGTCAGTCCTATCACTTATTATTTTACTGTTGTTATTCCCCATCAGGGAAAGCTTATTCTCAAACTGAATGGGATATTGTTAGCTAGCAATTGACACCCACGTCACTAACAAATCAAAAGTTAGTCATGCCTTTGTTATTCCCACGCAAGGATTAATCAAATTTGAACCTTCTGTAATCATTTATATAACTCAAACCAATCTAGTATATACTCGACGTGAGACCCATCACCAGATAGCACAATAACTTAATAATCAAAATTATATCACAAAGACACAGTCCAAGGTCTCAAACTTGATTACGCAAATTCACTATTTAACTTTTGGTCACAGTTGAAAATGTAGATTTGATTTGATGAGGGCAATGACAATTCCAACCTGCCAATTTTGCTTGCACTTCTATTTCAAAATTGAATCATTTCTATCTCTCTCCTTTCTTGTTGATGGGAAAGCCCTAAGTACCTTCCCAGATTTATTATGGCTGGATTAAACCAGCATCTCTACTGGGAAAAAGGTTCAAAAGAAGTGGACAGTGATAAGACTTGACTTGAGTGAGGAACTCTTGCTTAAAGAAAACACCTCTTAGTGGCAGGTCCTCGAGATCTCCCTTGGGTGATTTTTGGAGATTCAAACAATTTCCTGAAGAAGAAAAATATGGGGTTGTAATATCTGTACTAAAGAGTGTGCATATCAGGATTGCATGAATCACTGTCAGATGATAGAGCTTAGGATTGTTGGACAAAACTTACCTACTCAAAATATGAAGGCTACCAGATCTAATTCAAAAAGAATTGGTAGATGCTGCATAAACATAAGCCAGTCTAGAGGTGTTTTCTTTAAGCAAGAGTTCCTCACTCAAGTCAAGTCTTATCACTGTCCACTTCTTTTGAACCTTTTTCCCAGTAGAGATGCTGGTTTAATCCAGCCATAATAAATCTGGGAAGGTACTTAGGGCTTTCCCATCAACAAGAAAGGAGAGAGATAGAAATGATTCAATTTTGAAATAGAAGTGCAAGCAAAATTGGCAGGTTGGAATTGTCATTGCCCTCATCAAATCAAATCTACATTTTCAACTGTGACCAAAAGTTAAATAGTGAATTTGCGTAATCAAGTTTGAGACCTTGGACTGTGTCTTTGTGATATAATTTTGATTATTAAGTTATTGTGCTATCTGGTGATGGGTCTCACGTCGAGTATATACTAGATTGGTTTGAGTTATATAAATGATTACAGAAGGTTCAAATTTGATTAATCCTTGCGTGGGAATAACAAAGGCATGACTAACTTTTGATTTGTTAGTGACGTGGGTGTCAATTGCTAGCTAACAATATCCCATTCAGTTTGAGAATAAGCTTTCCCTGATGGGGAATAACAACAGTAAAATAATAAGTGATAGGACTGACACATTGTTTATTTGAAACTACACATAATTGTTATGTAAAATTCAACAAGGTTTTAATCATGAAAATTAAGTAACGTCGAAGGAACAACGTGCTTTAAACAGCAGTAAGCAGGACATATTTTTCTTATAAATTTTTAAAAATGTATCAGAGACTTACAAATCGATCATCATTTGTGGTTTTGTCCACTTTCCTTTCACCATCTTCATGCACATCATACTCAGGTTCACTTTTTCCATGGACTTTTTAATTTTTCTGAGATTGAAAACAAAATATCAATTGTATAGCTCCATGCGTCTCAGTTATTAGAGGAAAAATAGTTTGATAATAAACTTACCAGGCATACATTTTTAAGAATTCTTTCTGAGTTTCTAACCAGAGGCCTTGGAGCTGTTGTAATTTCCTTCAGCGGGGCAAGTTTTTTCTCCAAGTTTGCTTCCTTAAGAATCCCTCTTTCCTAAAACAATTTAATTGACATCAGATATGAAGGAAAAACTTTTAACTTTCTCTTTAAACAGACTGGGCTGAAAAAGTTCACATACATCAGTTCTTAGCCTAAAAGGCTTGGGATTTGTGGGCTTTGGTTTCCCATACTTCACACTAAGAGCACTTGTGGCAGGGTTGCTGAGATGGAACTGTCCAAAAAGTCTTACTTGTTACTTAATTAACCTGCATCATTTTTACAAGTTGGGAAATGAGACTAGGATGAACAGTTTGTACAGAAGCAGATCTGACCAAAAAAAAAAAATGATGTTCTAGCAGAGATGCAACGTTTTGTGATACTTTGAAGTATCATGCTTCCCTAGAGTTACTCTTTCACGGTGCCCATTATTCTGATTCTGCACACTAGTCATTTAACACAAACATCGTTGATATATTATCTGCAAGAAAATAAGACCATCATGATAACAAGAAATTGTGAATGCACAAGTTCAATACCTGTTAACATTTGACGCCAAAAGCATTTTTCTTTTCATCATTATCTAAGAATTCACTGTCATTTTCTATATCATCACGGCATTTTCCTCGTCATTGTTTTTCTTGACTTTATGAATTTCCCTTCTCCCTGAACTTGATATTATTTTCTCCTCATAATCACTTTCCCCACTAGTCCCTTCAGTTGCTCCACTTAGAGATTGGGAATTGGGAACATCCTTTTCTACTGAATCCC
>NW_027069988.1:74331-84159 GCF_002906115.3 Quercus suber
ATGACAATGATCCCCACTCCTGGCCTCTACACAGAGCATCATTACCCACCTACCTCATCCTCATCCGACCCTGTAGGACCTTCGGTTGGGACTGACACTCCACAGCCAGATACTGATGTACCGGACGAGAATCCCCCTCCTCAGCCTTCACCCCCACGAGGTAGACCGCAACGTGCTAGAAGAGCTCCCACTTGTGGGACAGGTGGACATAAAATAGGACACAAACATAGCTCTATGGTATGATAACATTAATTATCTTGTATATGCCTATTTTGCAATTCACTTTATTATTTACAATTACACTGAATATTGATTGTATGCATCTAATGTCTTTGCAGCATGACGATGAGCCTAAGGATGATGCCCCGCAGCCTCCTCCCCCGCCCAAACATTACACGAGGGTTAAAAAACGCAAAATTGGTGAACCTTGAAAAAGAGGTTTGTTAAAAATGCATGCATCAAATTACTTTGTCTTATGGATGGTGCATGTGACATATATGTCATAGAAAATTCTCAAGGCTTTGTGACTGTTTTCATGTTTTCATGTTTTCACGATTTTTTAAAATTCTAAACAAGCTTAGAATTTAGACTAAAAGTTTGTTTCTTTTAGTCTATATAATATTTTTATTTGGCTATTTAGAAGCTAAAGTAAATTTAGTTAGAAAACGCTAGGCAAACGTTGACATAGTAATATATATATATATATGCGTTTATGTACACACAGAGACACATTGCACGATTTTCTTATAATGAGTGTGCTTTTCTATTATTTTTAAGATATGGGTCTTATGAAACATGTTTTGATTTTTATGGTATCTGATTTTTAAAATAATAATTCATGAACAATGCAAAATTAAGAATTTTGGCTTGCTGGGATGCAATTGGATTTAAGGTTTGTGAGGTCGGTTGGTGAAAGTTACTAAGGTTTTTGTTGCTATTTATTCCTAGACATGCTTTCGTCTTGTGTGGCTAACCATTAGAATAGGCTGGCTATTCGAGATAGGATACTGCAATGGGTAATAAAAGGGGATTCAGCTTGTGTCTTATGCATAAGTGGTGCGGGAAAGAGTATTTACAAATTGTAATAAAATGATAAGAATTAACCTCTAGGACAATCCCAAAAGGACCACTTGCTCGATCTAAGATTGTGATAGAGCGATTGTTGTGTTTTGAGTGTTGTGACATGACTTTTTTGTATAAATTGTACACATTATTATATCCTTGCACTAGTATTATTTCATAGTAGCTTGCCCTTCCTCTAGTCAGTAACTTAAGACTACTCCCTTTTTTTGTTAGTAATTAAAAGTTTGCCCTTCCTCTAGTTACCAGTGAGGGAACAATTTTCAAATCCCTAAGATATCTATCTCACTGCATTTTTTTTAAAAAAAATTTCTATGGCCTGGATCCCATTCCATTGCTAGGGTAAAATTAACATGATTTTGCTAAAGGACACCAGTCAAGTGCAAAGTCTTGACGTGTGTGGAAAAATCATGATGGAAAACAAGGCACTTCAGATGAAATATATTAGTTTAGAAAATAAACGCCTTACTGATTTTCTATACAAAATTTGGTTTATGAGAATTTCGACTATCAGCTATGCACTAGGATAGTGACAAGATGATTCAAGACCACAGGAAACAAAATTGTTAGGCCTTGTGTTGGTCTATTCCTGGTGCAACTCATGAGCACTATAGGCCCCTAAATCTGATAATTGTGGTTCTTATTTGTTTGCTGATGTTCATAAGCTTCAACATTATCTAGTCATTTACAAGTATAGGCTTTAGGGGACCTCAAAACTCACCATTAATTCATAATAGATTAATAGTCTATTACATGTCTACCCATTATTTCAATAATGATATACAGACATAACCTAAAGAGGCTAGAAGGACATAAACCTTAAGAGAAGCAAGGGAGGATAAAATCCCTTTTTGTGAAAGCAAAAGCAGTCTAATGGTGCTGGTCAGCTAATAGTTGCTATCTTCTGGTAAACGTAGTATGTTATTATACCAATATCATGTGCTTGTGAATATTTTAAACATCATGATCTGGTTTAGATGTTTAAGGTTGCTGCCGCGGTTGTAGGTCCCTGAAGTTTTCTATTATGCTCAAAAAGCAGTACTTCATCCAACAGGCCCATTGTTCGATCAAGAAAACCAATGTTTGAGGGACCGATGTAGGAGGGCATTAAGAAGGATATTTATTCTATGTGATCATGACTTGGATGGTGCCCTGAATGATGCTGAGCTGAATGAATTTCAGGTTCCTCTTCTTTGTCATTTCCTTTTTTATATCCTTTTCCCCCCTAGTTTTATGGGAGCCTTTTGTTCTTTATATTGGAGTTGTTACATTTTATTACTATGTTAAACAGGTTAAATGTTTTAATGCTCCACTGCAACCTGCTGAAATAGTGGGTGTTAAAAGGGTTGTTCATGAGAAGGTACCGGCCGGAGTCAACCAGCTTGGTCTTACCCTTACAGGGTTCCTTTATCTCCATGCTCTTTTCATTGAAAAAGGCCGTATTGAGACGACCTGGGCTGTCTTGAGGAAATTTGGGTACGATGATGATCTAAAACTCAGAGATGATTTTCTTCCAGTTCCATCTAAGCGTGCTTCTGATCAGGTTTATCCCACTCTCACCTTGCTTTTGTTCTTATAAAATTACATTGTGGTCTGCTCTACTTTGGTTCTTTGGTAGTGACATATGACAGATTAGGAAAATGTGTCTATATACGCTTGTGCTGGGTTTCAAAATAAGAAAATCTATGATCTTGAGGTTTGTTAAATTGAGGGAATGGATTTAAGGTTTATAGATTGAATTAGGGTTTGAAAAGTTTGAATTTTGGCAGCTGAAACAGAGGATGATAAGTTATAGAAATTTTGGGCAGCAGCAAAATTAGGTCCTTTATGGTTTATTTGATGGGTTATTTTGGTGGCTAAGAGGTAGAAAAAAAAATGGTGTTTCAGGGTTTCGATAGGTAAGGAAAAAGTTTAAATCTGGAGCTGTAAAAGTGGTAGAAAAGAGAGAACTTTGTTGCTGTTTAAGGGCTATTGAAAGTGACGTGAACAGTGATAGTGAAGAGGGAGAAAGAACAAAACACTCTAGTCACTTTTCCTTCAATTAAAAATTTTGAATTCTTTGATTACATTGAGCACAAATATGTAAGGACTCTGTTATTTATTTATTTGTTTTTTAGTTATTATTAACCAGTAGTATTAGGACTTTTGATTTGACCAGTAACTAAAGACCTAAGAAATCCAAATAAAAACTAATTTGAATTTTAAAAAAAATCAGTACAAGATATTTTGGATTTCCTAGAAAGGCTAGAATATTATAGTCTTAACTCAATTATAGAAATAAATACCCTTAATTCACATAATTTGTGAGATTATTGATCTGCCCTTCTTTACAAAACTAACCATTACTTGAAATCGTAAACCCTATTAAAGAATAAACTTAATGGTCTATTTGGATGGAGGGGGGAAGAAAGGAGAGTGGAAAGGAGTAGAGTAGAGTTGATTAAAAATAAGCTAATTTTGTGCTAAATCTACTTTACTCCCCCTCCCTCCCCCTAAATCCAAACGGACCATAAACCTCTAGATGTGCGTGTGTGTATATATATATATTAAGTAAAAAAAAAAATTATTAACAAAAAAAGACTACATCATGCAAGAAGAATGAAGCAGCCAAAAAACATATGTACATACAACAAAGAAAAATTATGTACAAAAAGAAAGAGAATCTATAAACAACAAAATGGAATCACTAGAAGTGAATCCCCAAGCACGAGACTAATCAAATAAAGTCCCTACAAACAAAAACCTATTAATTTCTTATGACTACACCTTTTAAACCATTCAACTTTTGTTTCATTTGGACCTCGCATGTTGGCTCTACACATATGAAAAGTTCTAAGTTGTCAAAACTGAAAGTCACTCTAAACATAGCAACTTAGACTCTTATTCTATAGCTGTATAGGGAAAAGGTTGGACAACTTACACAAGTGTTTGGCTACAGGAACTCTATCACTGGTTAAGCTTTATTGAAGTATGCTTATGATAGCAAACTTAAAAACCTAGATGTGGCCTATTAACAAATAAATTCTTTAATATTGGTCCTCATTCAGCATTTCATGTGCTTTATTCTCTTGAGCTTTCACTTCTAAGGGCAAACCTTATTTCATGGTTTTCGCAGATTTATATCCTAAGTAATTAAAGGGGTTAAGATCCTTCATAGTTGAAAAATTAATCACTACTTGTGGTTGGTCATAGTGCTTTTTATAATAGTGAGCCCCATCTACTTAATGGCTGCAAATGCATATATAAATTTGAGAGTTAGCAATGTGCGCTATAACATCGTATACTGATGATATTATGACAATCCCTTGCGTAATTCCTATCCTACTTCTAATATATAGCCGTGGAAGATTTTATGTTCTTCTCTTGCCTTTCATAAGAATATTTCTTCTTTTCTATACTTATGTTACAACAATATTACTTCCTTTCTATACTCATGCTCTGCTATGAAAAACTTACTCCTAGGTGTCATTTTGTAGAGTGTGGAACTGACAAGTGAAGCTGTGGAGTTTCTGACTGGAGTCTTCCGATTGTTTGACACTGACAATGTATGCCATTACAATATGCTGGCAGTCTTCTACCTTGTGAAAATATATCCTGTAATTGAATCTCTGAATGTATTAATTTTGACATTTTATTAGGATGAAGTGCTACAACCTTCTGAGCTTGATGAACTATTTTGCACTGCTCCAGAAAGGTAAATTTGGTATTAGATTTTGTTTAATTTACATTTTACCATAAGCATGGTTTTGTTACCTTCATTTATTCAATGAAGGCAGCATCTAAATGCTACTTTTGGTAGGAGCTTCAGTTGGCTGCCTGCAAGTAATGCTACACTTGCTTGCTGAAATATTCATCAGTCTCTGTTGGATCCAAATGTATACTTCATTTGCGAACAGTTTGCTCCCATTTATATTAGATCATTATGCTGTTGTATGGGTTGCCTGTTATGTTGTTACTTAGGACATCACTGTTATAGTTTAGCGTTGGAGAAGCATATTAACATTATTACTTTTTATGATAATTCGATAGTTGGGAGAGAGGGGATTTGAACCCTTGAGCTACAAGGCTCCTGGCGGCATTATTACAAGTACAGTTCTATAAGTTTGCACATCATTTAAATGTTGAAGTAATCATTTATATTTTACTATGTAGAATTTTGACATTGTAATTTGTGAACCCTGCACTCAGATGTGTCCTTGCTATACAGTGTCTATCAGGGATGGAAATGTATGCAATTATAAATTTAACTTTGCAGATAATTCACATATAAAAAGTAACTGATATTAGGATGTCAACAAGAAACTATGCGTTTTAATTATTTATGTTCAGTTATATGTTTACTCATTAAAATAGAAGCTTACCAGCATATGATGTTGTATTCTACTTTGGTCTTGAGCTAGTTGTTTGCTTCTTTCTTTCATTTGTTTGTCCCGAGTTCTTACCAACTGACCTCCTGAGGCTGTACCTCTAATTGTGAGGGAATCCTTATTTAACCTTTTTTTTCCCTGATTGTTCTTTGGTAATAATTATATATTATTTTCATCATTAAATGCAAGCCTTGCCTGAGCCAGGCCATGGGTTACACCTGTGAGAGAAAGAAAAGAGATGTTTGTTTAAATTAGATTTCACCACTTGATTAAAGATATAATTCGATAAATGGGATTTGGAACATGATCTGTAATTCCTATCCTACACAGCCAGCATGTCTCAATGAGTATAAGTACTCTGTGTTGCTGTAATTTCTATCATGAATTATTTTGATGGTTGTCTTTTGTTGCTGCCTACACATTAGACTCAGCCACTAATTACATAATATTATTCTTCTTTTTTAAAATTGTCATTGAATCATGAATGACATTATAATGCCAGAATATGCTTCTTAGATGTGCTGTTCATGTTTTGATTTCAGTCCTTGGGATGAGGCTCCTTATAAGTATGCTGCAGAGAGAACAGACCGTGGTGAAGTATCTCTTAATGGGTTTCTATCTCAGGTGTGTGCAACTACTATTTTTGATTCTTGCAATGTTCGTGGGTACTTTTATCAATTCCCCATACATGTTATACTCCTAAAGTAACTGACTATGGTTGATGATATGTGTGGTATATGGTTAACATATAGGCCTAACATAGAGATAAGTATGCTAGGTTCATGTAGATCTGTATGGGTGAAATATGAGTAGTGTAAAGAGTTGGGAGTGACTTCGCTGTATTAACTAGGAGTGCTTGGNCTAGGGTTCGAATCTGGTGGTGCCTGGTCCAACAGAATTGGAAAATACGATTGTCCCATTTTCTCCTTTTATATCCTTTTCTTATTAGTCAAACATGGAATAGAGAATTATTTAGCAAATTCAATTTCAAAAAGTTGAAAATCTTATTTGACGTCAATGCCACATGGTGGGTAGCTGTAGAAAGTGTATGATAAGGTACCTAGAGAGGTTATGCTGTGAGTTTGAGAAAAGAAATGAGTTTCTCTGAAGTAAATTAAGTTGACTAAGGATATTAATGATGGAGCTGTAATTAGTGGAAAAACAAGTCGAGGTATCACAAGTGAGTTTACTGTTACTACTGGGTTTGCATCAAGGTTCAACATCAAGTCCATATCACTTGCACTAGTGGTGGATGAGCTTACTAGGTCATTTTGAGATGGAATCCTTTGGCAAATCACAGAACTGGTTCAGTTATGATCCAAGCTAAAACAATAATAAAACTAGTCCTAAATTACTTATAAAAAAATTATAAAACTAGTTCTAAATTGAATTGATTTTATTATATTTCTAGTTTGTCTAAAAATGGGGCAAAACCAGTTTTAGTTAAAATTTATTATTATTGTTATCCTCAGTTGTAACTTATTTCAGTGTTGATTTTGGGTTCCCTTACACGGTGAACCAATCTGAAAGGGAGCTCTGGTTCTTAGGCCCTCAACGCTAAATATCAACCTGTAGACAATTAACTAAATGAACCAAATTTGTTGTGGTTTGGTTTAAGTATGATTGTTGATTTGTTTTATGCAGATTTTTTCTTTGTTTTTTTTGGTAGCAATAAATGTTATTGAAAAAATAGGAGGGACCTCATGTACACAGGAAGTACATAACTAAGGTTTCCTAAAGAATTTTTTGTAATTTTCTTTATCCCCAATGAAAGACTGTCAATAATATGTTTAGTTATTAAAGATTTAAGTGCTATTATTGTTGGGATTTCTTATGTTTGGTATTTGAATTGTGTTAAATGTAATGCTCCAATCGTGTAATAGTGTCTTGTGGGCTGTTTTTTTTGGCATATGGATTAGTGCTTTTCATGTGGTAGATTAGGTTAAGTCCTAGTTTGCTAGAAGAGTTTGTTGTAGCTAGAGTCAATGAAAGCTCAACTTCTCTGACTCCTGAGTGATAAATATGGATGTCATACTTGTGCACACTACTTTTGTTTCTTTCAATCTTGATTTTATATATATATATATATTTTTTTTTTTTTTTTTTGATAAGATACATGCTTGTTTAATAGAAGAACTTGCTGCCCTGCTGCTTAAGCTTAGATAATAGTTCCAAAGGGTGTCCCCTTTCCTTCACAAAAGTGCCTTTCATCTGCTGTCTCAACAGATAAGCCCTTCTCCTCCACCTAACAATAATTAACAAGAAATATATAACCAAACATACTAAAATTTATGCAATATAAATGGAATATACAATTAAATATTAATCCAACATTTAATTTATAAATATTATTGCAAAGAAAAAAGCTCAAGTAAAAAGAGAGTATATGCAAGCTTCCCTATAAAATTACAGTAGAGTAAAAATTAGGCTCTAAATTACTAATCCAACATATTTACAAAAAGATGATAACAGAATTATCCTCTACATTAATGAAATGCTAACAAACTAGATAGGCTATTGCCCCTATTACTAATAGCCCAAGTAAGACAACACTATTGGCATACAAGGATATTGAACTACAATATCTAAATCGCACTGGTAAATTCACAGTATCTTCCCTTAGATGGTTTGTCCCTCCTGTAAACCTTAGCTATCTGGTGACCTTTTAAATGATGTTGAGACCATTCATAGCCACATACCTAGCAATGATACGGTTAAGTCGTATCTTAAATGTGGCTTTTTATAGTCTCAACAGCCAAAATACATCTTTACCAAGTCCTTTCACAAAATATTATTAAACTTCCTAATTTCTTTGGACCCACTCAATGTTAAAACTTTGGAGAAAACTTAACTGGATACATGACTAATTTTGGAGAAATTTTGACCCACTTAAGTATGAATAATTAATAGGAACTTCTTTAAAAATGGATTGGTTTGTTAGTGAAACTTAACTGTTGCATTTAGACAAACCTCAAGAGGGGAGTATCATTTCATGAAACGTTGGGGTGGAGGGTGTCACTTCTGAAATCTTAAGGGGTTGGTATAATTTACCTAGTTTATTTATGGAACCCCCCTTATTCCCACCCCCCACCCACTCCCAAAAAAATAAATATAAAAAGAGAAGAGAAACCAATCAAGAGATAATATGGATGTGTCTTTCCTTCACTACAACACAGGAGCAATCCACAACCTTTGTAGCTTTTCCTTCAGAATCAATTTTACACAACTGCATCCATAGATGAAACAGAACAATTAAGCTAAAAGGTTATATCAGTTTTCAATGGACATATTAGCCAAAAAAAAATATGTATACCAAAAGAACACAAGGCAGGCTTCCATTAAATTAATAGAATCGACCATGAGTAAGTACATGGCAAATGGCAGACCAATTCAATTATAAATTATGTTCAGATTATTTGCACCACACAAAAAAAAAAAAAAAACAAAACGCATGAATACTAAAGAGTACAGCCGTGAAATGGTAGACAAATTAGATGAAAAAAAATATTGAAATAAAACCATTGTCTCATTAATTTAGGTGTCTAAAGCACTCATTTATTTCCAAACTCTAACATATAACAACAACAATACAACAATTAAGAGATAAAGAGAGATAAATTCTCCTAATTGCAAGTGAAATCATTCTAAGTTACTGAAATTAAACTAGCTAGTTAAACAAGTAAATTTCACTTACACCAGCCCACTCGCCAAGTGTTTTAGCACTAGGCACTGTCATTAATTTAACATCGTGATCAGCACAAAGGCCCTTGACCAATTTAACATAATCTGGCTGGTTGCAGTCCTCAGCTATCACACAGAGCTGTGCAGCATGCTTTTCAATCACCTTGGCACCTTCATGGAGTCCTCCTGCAAGCCCACCATGAGCAAGTGACTTCCTCAGCAAAAGCTGCAAGGCAGTCATGATGTCCATGGCTTCACCCAGAGGTGCTTCAGTGGTCTCAATTGCAACAAGTGCAACAGGTGCTTCTTCTCTGTATTAGCCATAAAAAGAAAAAGATAATAAAGAAATCCACCAACACAAAAAGAGGAGGTTCACGTTTAGAAGTAAGCATTGATCTCTGAAGGACATAACCAAGAACAAACTGGTAAAGAAAACACATATTACAGAATAGAAGGAGCAATTATGTAACATGGTCCTTAAGGGACAAGGACTTCAATCCAAAGTCTCAAGTTTTCGCTCAAATCATACATTAAATACAAACATTGTGATCAAGGAATGTAAACATTTTATTACAGCTTCAGAAATTTGCTCAATATCAATAAAACTATATGTTAAATGCCAATAAGCTCTGTTCAAAACACAATTCCTCCCCTAACTCACAAGAATGGGTGGAGGGTGAGGTCATGGATTCAAATCCTA
>NW_027069988.1:87984-194681 GCF_002906115.3 Quercus suber
TTTTTTTTTTTGGTCAGATCTGCTTCTGTACAAACTGTTCATCCTAGTCTCATTTCCCAACTTGTAAAAATGATGCAGGTTAATTAAGTAACAAGTAAGACTTTTTGGACAGTTCCATCTCAGCAACCCTGCCACAAGTGCTCTTAGTGTGAAGTATGGGAAACCAAAGCCCACAAATCCCAAGCCTTTTAGGCTAAGAACTGATGTATGTGAACTTTTTCAGCCCAGTCTGTTTAAAGAGAAAGTTAAAAGTTTTTCCTTCATATCTGATGTCAATTAAATTGTTTTAGGAAAGAGGGATTCTTAAGGAAGCAAACTTGGAGAAAAAACTTGCCCCGCTGAAGGAAATTACAACAGCTCCAAGGCCTCTGGTTAGAAACTCAGAAAGAATTCTTAAAAATGTATGCCTGGTAAGTTTATTATCAAACTATTTTTCCTCTAATAACTGAGACGCATGGAGCTATACAATTGATATTTTGTTTTCAATCTCAGAAAAATTAAAAAGTCCATGGAAAAAGTGAACCTGAGTATGATGTGCATGAAGATGGTGAAAGGAAAGTGGACAAAACCACAAATGATGATCGATTTGTAAGTCTCTGATACATTTTTAAAAATTTATAAGAAAAATATGTCCTGCTTACTGCTGTTTAAAGCACGTTGTTCCTTCGACGTTACTTAATTTTCATGATTAAAACCTTGTTGAATTTTACATAACAATTATGTGTAGTTTCAAATAAACAATGTGTCAGTCCTATCACTTATTATTTTACTGTTGTTATTCCCCATCAGGGAAAGCTTATTCTCAAACTGAATGGGATATTGTTAGCTAGCAATTGACACCCATGTCACTAACAAATCAAAAGTTAGTCATGCCTTTGTTATTCCCACGCAAGGATTAATCAAATTTGAACCTTATGTAATCATTTATATAACTCAAACCAATCTAGTATATACTCGACGTGAGACCCATCACCAGATAGCACAATAACTTAATAATCAAAATTATATCACAAATACACAGTCCAAGGTCTCAAACTTGATTACGCAAATTCACTATTTAACTTTTGGTCACAGTTGAAAATGTAGATTTGATTTGATGAGGGCAATGACAATTCCAACCTGCCAATTTTGCTTGCACTTCTATTTCAAAATTGAATCATTTCTATCTCTCTCCTTTCTTGTTGATGGGAAAGCCCTAAGTACCTTCCCAGATTTATTATGGCTGGATTAAACCAGCATCTCTACTGGGAAAAAGGTTCAAAAGAAGTGGACAGTGATAAGACTTGACTTGAGTGAGGAACTCTTGCTTAAAGAAAACACCTCTAGACTGGCTTATGTTTATGCAGCATCTACCAATTCTTTTTGAATTAGATCTGGTAGCCTTCATATTTTGAGTAGGTAAGTTTTTGTCCAACAATCCTAAGCTCTATCATCTGACAGTGATTCATGCAATCCTGATATGCACACTCTTTTAGTACAGATATTACAACCCCCATATTTTTCTTCTTCAGGAAATTGTTTGAATCTCCAAAAATCACCCAAGGGAGATCTCGAGGACCTGCCACTACATAGGTTCCTCCACAACAGACATCTTTTAACAAGTATAGGACTAACAAACTACAACTTAAGAGTCAAGAGTCAGTAGAGTCTTTTACCTTAACCAAGGCATGAATTTCCTGCATAATCAAGGCAAGGACTTCCACATTGGCCCAATCCAGAATGCCGAAGCAGCCACAACCCCCTATGAAGCCAATGGTATCAATAGTCATTTCCCCATCAAAAGTTAATTTTCTAATAAGATCTTTAGCTTTGTCACACTAGGTTCCACGGGGTTCTAAATCTTTGACAACATACAAGTACCCTACATTTCTACCAAAAACTTACATGTTCAAAGCATGAGACCACTGAACCTTAATATATACTTTGTCCTTTTTAGAAAGACTAATGGCAGCAAAACCCTCACAAATGGAGAAACAAGTCCTTGGGTCCGTAGGTTTCAATTGGGCAAGAGGGGTAATACTCCATAGTGCTTATTTCAGCAGAGGGCATGCCAACCATTTAAGTGGTTTTGGTGAAACGAAAAGGGTAACCATTCTGTTCACGGTCCAGCTCACAGGAATACTACCAAACTTCTATCTGAACAATAAATTCATATGAACATAAAAATTTATTCCAAGATAAATAATTTCCATATCTGTAACATTGGTACCATCCAGACAGACCACAAGCCCCATTTTGAAATATACAAATCTAAAAAATGCTAAAGATTAATGCATTATTATGTTCAAGAGATCACCTCCATCAGTCAAATGAGCACTTCTCTTGCTTACCTAGGCTGCTGCTGATGAATAATTTTGAATAAAAGTATAGCCCCTGCACACTCTTGCAGTGTATTGAACCGCAAATACCAAGTTTCAAGAAATAAATCAGATGGGATGGGAAAACCATGGCTCTGTTGACTAGCAAGGTCTTCATTCTGGTGAAAGGAGTAGTGCCAATGTGGAGCAATAAACAATCTTAATTATACCCACTAAACACATTAAAACTCAACATACATTATATTCCACTAAACTAGCTTCAATTATTTGGAACCTTAATTCTCTCAGATGTCATCATCTAGGAACATCAAACAAGAAGCTTGTTTCTCATCTTCTGATGTGTGCTGTGCAAGTCCTTTCAAAGTCCATACTTCTTGATATTTTTCAGCCTCTCATTTGCAGTGACAAGTTCTGCAGCTATGCCTGGCTCATTAGCAGAGTGTCCAACATTTGGAACAACCTGTTGACAGTGATACACATTTGAATGTTGATTGTATATAGGAAAGAAATAAGAAATCAGAACTTGAAGGACATATATGTGAAATATTGACTGAAAGTAATTGTGTGCTATATATAAAACAGCTTCGTTCCCTGAGTTAATCAAGGTATCTGCAAATAAAGAATTCTGAATGGTCCGCCCTACTGTTCATTCTTGGGATGTGAGAGAAAAACAATACTTATTAGAAAGTAGAAAAGATGAAAGAAATTCTTTTTAACAATGGATTTTCCATCAAGCATACTGAACTTATGTAGAACCACATCCTTAAGTCTCAAATTAATGGTCACATATACTTTGAGAGAAACTTTCTGGTTTTATCACACTCAAGCTAAATGATAAGTCAATAATATAATCAGATACAACCGTACACCACCAAAGTCTTACTCCCTCATCTGAAAATAGATGGGCAATGAAAATTCATTCTTATGAAACAAGGTAAACAACATATTCATCCTAAAATGCCCTTATGCAGGTTAAAAGTTGGGTTCAAATTTGAGAAAATGTGATGTCAAATCAAAGGGTAATAGGGATGTTAAATGGATAGATGCTTTCATTTTTGGAAACTCCCAAAAAATTTGGGATGGCCCAAAAGAAGAGCACCCTACGAGGCCGTTTGGACTCAGCGTTTTGCTGAGTCCACGTTTCACGTTTTGCCCTTTTTTTTTTTTTTTTTCCGGAAAAGTGAACAGTAAAATCACATGATTTTACTGTTCAGAGACAAAAACACTGTTCATGCACTGTTTTGGCACTGTTCACGCACTAAAAAATATTAAAAATGGGTCCCACGGTACTATTTACACATTTAAAAATTATTTTGCTACAGTATTTTCAGTTTTCAGTTTTCAGTTTTCAGTTTCAGCAACAATAAGTTCAATCCAAACACACCCTACATATTGGGAGAAGGAGCAAGTATTATTTTCAGTCAAAGAAAATCCTCTTTATGCTTTACAATGAACTGAAAAGTACTAAGCCTGTGCAAGAGCCCAACTTACTAGAATAAAACCCTTTGCTGTTTTTGTCCACAAGGGTTAGTCATGAATTAGAACACAAAAGAAGAGTTTATTGACTAGGTGGCTGAGTGGTCAAAGAGTTAGTTGTGGTTGTGGTAGGTCTTAGGTTTAAATCTTACTATCAGAAAACAGGAGGCTAAATCTATAGGGTGTGGGTGTAGCTAAATAACTTATTATACTTTATTGTAAATGTTTTGATAACAATAACTAAATAACTTATTTTTATTATACAAGTTTACATGGAATGAATTTTTTTTTTTCTGTGTTTGGATAGATTTTAGCTAAATTTTATGTGAGTTTCTATTGCTTTTAGTTAACATAGACTTATGTAAATAGTGAATTGAAGCAATTTAAAAAGGTAATGGTTTTAATTAAAAAAGTAAATAAAATTTATGGTTTAATTTGAAACAACCCCAAACTATTGAAGAATTATGTAATTTACCCAATTTTTAAAATAAGGAGAACCACTTGGCATGAGGAGCTTTTTGCTACTTGTCGTATTGAGCGAATAGTCACTTGACACAATCACGGCTTCTAATATATAGTATATGATGTCACAGCATACAAATCTTTATAGTTGACCCAATTAGTTGGGTTTAGACTTTAGAGATTTGTTAAGTTGATGTCCTCGGTTATAACTTTTTGTCCTTGATGTCAAAGAGAGGTGCAATGTCCCCAATTCACAAACATTCTTATAAAATTCATCAGTTTATAGAAGTCAACATACTGATCTACTTAGATCAACCTAATTTTCAAAAATTCTTAAACATATACTTATAAACATTGTTCCTACATGTGCCCTTGTATAAAATAAGTTTTTACCTAGATCATGACATACATGTGTTCTTGTAAAAGTTTAGATATGAAATACAACCTTAAACAAACAAAATTCATATACAGGAAAAGAACAATCATGAAATAATGAAAAAAAAAATTATAAATCCTTAGAAAATTAAAAATAACAAAAAATTACTACACACATTATGATAAGAATTAACAACATGTTTATACAATAGTAAAAGCCATATTTTAATTAAATAAACTTTCTAAACGTTAGGACAACTCAGGGATTCACCTTGTATATGTTCTAACATCACACCAGCTACCAATCACGAATCAGCTTGCATGGAATGGATGATCTTCTATTTTACTATCAATCTAGAAGCCACTAAAAAATAATTTTTGCTTAAGTTAAACAGTAAAGCTAGTTGTTCCTACTACAATATAGTTGTTTCACCACTCCCTCAGTTAAATTGTAAATCCTGGGGCTGGAGCCACATATTCTCAAACTTGAATAGGGTTTTTCCTTTTCTCAAACTTCTGCAAGGATTGGATGATCTAATAGTATATTGGGATAATTATAATCCCATGCCACTGAGCTTAATTAACTATTTATTTGTTCTCAAAAATAAATATATAAAAAAAATTAAAAAAAAAAACTATTTATTCATGCTACAGGAAGCCAGGTAATCGATGCCAAAAAAAAAAAGGAAGCCACGTAATCCCATGTCACATAATTCCATTAGTTTATTTTGCTGAAACATAAATTTTTTTGCTGAAAGTACTAGTAAAAATTAGCTAAAATAGTTGAATAAGATCAATAAATAGTGCCAAAAAGTGCAGTGTGATTCATAAATAGTAGCAAAAATAAGTTAAATAGTAAAATAAGTTGGCTTTTTTTTAAAAAAATAAAATAAAATAAGTTGACAAAAATAACTTTTACAAACGGACCATTAGTTGCTTTTGATCATTTCTTCCAAGTGTAGAAGCCAGTCTGGACACTAACAAATCATGTTTTCAAGACATTTATAATATCTTGCCGTCCGATTTGAATCTGTGAAGCATGCAGCCAGTGTTCGTATTGAACCATAAAAAATAAAATGCAAAATTTTAAACAATTAACCCGTTAACCCAAAAGTCCAAGGAGAGGTGGAGACAAACTTAATGTCTAAGAAGATTATAATTTATAGGCAAAGGATGAAGTTTAGGCTTGAATTGGGCCTAATATACCGAGACAAGCTAGAGTAGGCCCTAAGGCCTAGAACAAGAAAAGTTAACAATAATAGATGACACAGAAATGGGCCTGATGTCCCAAAGGAACAACACTAGGCCCAAAGAATAGATGAGAGAAGGATGGCCCAATAAAGGAAACTGCACACAGGCGAAACCAAAAAGTATATAATCCCTATTTCCTCTCATCCCGCTCACAATTCCCAAACTCTCTTCTATTCTATTCTATGGCCGTCGAAAGTTCATCGACAACGTCAAGGCCAAATGACGATAGATCCGCCATCGTTTTCGGCGGTTTCAACCGGGACAAGCAACCATCGGTAAGGGATGATGGAGCCACCGTATCACAGATAGAATGGTTTTCCATTGATGTCCCAGACGCAGTCGCAGACTCACACTGTCAAAAGCAAAAGCTGAATCCGCTTTCGGTGATGGAGATTGAGAACGAGTGTTACTTTGCAGCATTAGACTCCTCTATCTATTGTATTAGCAGTCATCACTATCGTGATCGGGCTCAGATTTTCGACCTTACCGGTGGTGATATTGATGGTTGGCAGCCTGGTCCTCTACCGATTGTTAGTAGAGTCAAGCCACACAAGTTCGTCGTCGACGGAAAGTTGTACATTTTAGGTGGTTTACGGAAAGTTGACTCTCCCTGGATGGAAGTTTTAGATCCTAAAATAGGAGCGTGGAAACCGTTACCCAATCCTCCAGTGGAGATTGGCAATCGTAGTCGGAATGTTGTCGCTCTTCTTCTTAAGCCCAAGAAGCAGATTCTTGTCAGTTCATTCCTTGGTCAACATACTCCTGACTATCGTCCTCTTGAATGTCGTTTCCTCACATACAACATCGATGATCAGTCTTGGGAACCACTCGACACTCCCGTGTCCGTCTGCAAGCTACCTCCTCGTTCTGGTTCCAGGCAGAGGACTAATACTGCTTTAGCAGATGGTGATACTCTCTATTGGGCTTCCTTCGATCATTTAGCTAGACATGAATTGGTTATACACGCTTACAATCTGATTACTGATGAGTGGTTCGAGGGCTATCTCGACACTTGCGATGAAATTTTTGGGATGAACGAATTACTAGCTGAGCCTCGTCCCCACGGTCTTCTCCATTTAGGTCATAGTAAATTCTGTCTTCTCTTGCAGTCCTCCTTCATTCCTAAGAGGCAGAGGCGACGTGAAAAGTGCATTGAAATTCCTTACTTGTATTGTGTCACAATTGTTGTTTCTAAAATATCTAACATGGACCCAGACCAAGAAGGTTTCAAGGACCTGAATATTTCGGTTGTGGCCACCCACAAGTATCCCATGGATCGCAGCATAGATATCTTGGATGCCCAGTTGCTGTAAGTTTCTCTCACCTCTTTACAAAGACTTAACAATTGTCTCATATCCTACTAATAGGAACCTGACTTGCAGGGATCACTGCTCTTATGCATCAAAGCAGAAGAAACCAAAGATTTCAGAAGATAATTCTGATGGTGAGTCTCTTCCTTTTAAGGAACAGGTGAGTCTCTGCTCCAACATCTTATGCGGTGACAATGGATATGGGTGTAAACATCTCTATATAACAACAAGCAACCTATGTGAATACAGGAGTTTACATGACATCATGGTAGTTAAAGGCAAGCCGAGCCATGCTATGCATTTATTATTGCCATATTTTTATGGGGTGGTTACACACTTTGAATATGCTTGTTAACTCAGCTGTATGTTTTTATTTCATATAAAACAAGTTGACTCTGGTAAAGGTTCATAGAAGAAGGTTGAAATGTGGTCCTTTTTTATGTGCATTTGTGTATCTCAGTAATTTTTGTTTGCGTCCCTCAAATTATGAAAATATAATTCTTACCTTTCTTGTTTGAAACCTAGTTCTTTTTCAATTAAAATTGACTTGAATGTGAGTATGTGAACATGATGCTTTCACTTTGGCTTGACATTGTGCTCAGCTTAGCTGTTTCTAAACCTATTCTTTGTTTTTTGGTACGTTCAATTAATTATTTTTGAATGAATATTTGCTTATAGTAAAACCTTTTTAATCTCATATATATGCTCACACTTTATTTAGATTTTATACAAAGGCATGTGACATTTATTTTTTTTTTTAATTCTTTTGTCCCTAGTTCATCTTTATCTATGCAAGTAATCCTCTCCCATCCATGTTTTATCATTTGTTATTTTAGAAGAGTCTTGAGCTATTGTGTCATGGGAAATTTCTTTGGCTGCAGTTTCAGCCAGTTGTTCCAACCCTGCAAGGACAGACATGTGTTCCATCGACATCTCAGCAGTTTCAGCCTATGGTACAGGGGTCACCCTCAAATGTTGCAATACCTGCTAATCTGAGTCAACCAAGGGTCCCTCCTGTAACAAATCATGTGCGTGGCCTGCCCAATGATATTAGTGCATTGTCCCAGTTCCAACCAACATCTCAAATGCTTGCACCTAGTGTACCTGGGCAACCTTGGTTATCCTTTAAACGACAGAGTGTAGCATTTGCGACACCAGTACTGCAGACTGGTCAACAACCTTTAGTCATCCCTTCTACAAATTCTGTAAGTGCTTTTTTGTTGTTACATTTTACTTCATTCTAATCTCTTCAATTAAAAAGTTACGAGGGACGTCACATATTTTCTTCTTCCTTTTCTTTGTGTTTCACTATTTTTTTTTATGTGCTTTTCAAGTTTCTTGAAAAAAATTATTCTTGTTCATGAAGTATGAAATTTCTCAATAATATTTAATACATATTAATATCTCATTAATTTGGAGAAGGTGATGCTTCTTTGTTTTCGTTTTTTTCAATCTCACCATTGCATCCTCATGGTATAGAGAATTGTCAATGTGATCTCGACTCTCTATTTCATTAATATGGAAAGTGGATTCAATCACCTAAAACTTCCTGGTTTAATTAATGTATAACTAAAAAGATGACAAGGTTGCAATTTTTTCTTTAGACTAGGTTTACTTGCTAACTTTTGTGGGTTACTGATCATTGCACCATATAACTTGTGACAAATAAAAGTACAAATTTTAAACACATAAAAACCCCATTTTAAAGCATTTGATTATGTATCGTACTATGCATACGATTTTACAATACGCATACTGTATCGTATGATTCATGAGCACTTATAATGCGCTCTTACAATATGGAACTTTTACATATGATACATATTGCGTATTATACGATACTGACAACTATAGTTAGCGTAGTAATGGATTTTTGTAATTTAAACAAAATGTAATCCAAGTGAAGGGCAGATTACTTGAGAGGTGAGGTGAGGTGAGTATGAAATGAAGGGTAGATAACCGAAGCGGGAGGATAGTGATATTTTGTAGTAACCAACCCAAGTACACTGGAAATGTACTACAGTGGCTGAAATTAAGAAAATCGTGAGAAACTTTGAACTAGGATTCTGATTATTGCTTAGATATGATACTAATAAATTTTTGTATCTAGCTTTAGTCCTTGTGCATTGATTTATCTGGGTTTTTTTTGTGAAATTTGACTAGTTATAGTTTTGGAATCTCTAATTTGGATTTTCAGGCAGTAACTGTTCCTAGCCTTAATCAACACTCCTCATCTAATTGGCAAGAGATTAGCTAATTTTTTGCTATGGTTGCAGGTCCTATCGTTTTTGCTTGTGTCCTACAATGTTATTGACCTCATGCTTTATTGTAATAGTTTAACATTCCGATTTGAATTTTAGAAAATGGCCAAAACGGGAAATTAACCCTAAATTTCAAACATTATAATTAGTAGGCCACGTTTTCAAACTTTTTTTTTTACTAACATCTCGAGTCTAAGAGGCTCGATTTTGAACTATAAATCGAGTTTCAAAGACTCGATTTTCATGGGTTGATCACGTCTGATGTGGCATTTTTTTCATGTGGCAACCACCTGGAAATCGAGTCTCTAACACTCGATTTATATAATGTTTTCTCTTTTCCAATTCCCAGCATGTGTTTGATGGGTTCCATTCCTTATTATTATCTTCATCATCTCACATTTTCTTACCCAGCAAAACATTTATTGGTGCTACTATCAGAGCAGGAGCCGCCTTCCAAGAACATCAAGACTTGGACGACGAGGACTAGCCTAAACATCAAGCCTTCCAAGAGCAGAACTGGCCTAGGTCGCACGGGTCGCAGCAGCGCGACCCAAGTCGCAGTGTGTGACCCAGGTCTTTCTCTCTCTGATTTGATGGGTTCTTTCTCTCTCTAATCTGATGGGTTCTTTCTCTGATCTATGTTTGTGTTTTGTAGTTGCTGAAATTTCATCTTTTCAGTCTGATTATTTAAAGAACAAATCGAGTCTTTGAGCGTCGATATATAAATCGAGTTTCTAAGACTCGATTTCCAGGTGGACAAACTGCCACCTCGGACCCAATCAGAACATGAAATTTTTACATATGATACATATCGCGTATCATACGATACTAACAACTATGGTTAGCATAGTAATGGATTTTTGTAATTTAAACAAAATGTAATCCAAGTGAAGGGCAGATTACCTGAGAGGTGAGGTGAGTATGAAATGAAGGGTAGATAACCGTTGCGGGAGGATAGTGATATTTTGCAGTAACCAATCCAAGTACACTGGATATGTACTACAGTGGCTAAAATTAAGGAAATCATGAGAAACTTTGAATTAGGGAATTAGGATTCTGATTATTGCTTAGATATGATACTAATAAATTTTTGTATCTAGCTTTAGTCCTTGTGCATTGATTTATCTGTTTTTTTTTTTTTTTTTGTGAAATTTGACTAGTTATAGTTTTGGAATCTCTAATTTGGATTTTCAGGCAGTAACTGTTCCTAACCTTAATCAACACTCCTCATCTGATTGGCAAGAGATTAGGTAATTTTTTTGCTGTGGCTATAGGTCCTATCATTTCTGCTTGTGTCCTACAATGTTATTGACCTCATGCTTCATTGTAATAGTTTAACATTCCGATTTGAATTTTAAAAAATCTTGGAAGTGGTTGGTGGCATTCAGTGTTCTTTTCTTAGCAGCTTACTCTAATTGATTCTTGTTTTTTTCTAGATATTATTACAATAAAAGGACAGGTGAGTCTACCTGGGATAAGCCACCAGAATTGATGGCCCCAATTAAGGTGAGTTAAATTACCGATTGGTTACTTTTGTCGTATTTTATTGTTATATTCTTTTACTGGTTGAACGTGCCATTGAAATTTAATTTGTCCATCTTTCATGTTCATATATACTGTGTCTTTTATTTTAATTGATTTTCCCCTTCCTTTGTATCATTATTTTTGCATGCTTTTGTTTGTTTTTTAACTTTTCTATGTCTATTTTGGTGTCTATGGTTTTCAAAGGTTGGTTTTGCAAGTACTATTAGGTGCTACTTATTTTGGAGCTATGATTTGCTAGATCATTGTCAATTGCAGTACCCAATTTAAAAATTTGTTGGTGGATTCTATTATATTTCATATTTCTGATTTTGTTTTTCTTTAGGCTCTCTAGGTTAATTTGTAATACAGATGAGGGTGATTTATGTTCTGCACATAAAAATCCATGCTTAGTTTTGTGTCTTTCCTGTGTTAGGCTTACTCGGTTGAGGGTGCTATAACATTTCAAAACCTAATGGTTTCTGTGGAATTAATGCTCATTTATTTCCATGGAAGAGTATTTGGTGCATGGTTTTAAAAATCGGTACGGTGAAAGAACCGGAAAAGAGACTGATTACTGGTTTTCTGGTCGAACCGGGGTCCGACCGATGGTCCAACCGGTGACGTCATAAATAATTTAATTAATAATTATAAAATTAATAATTATAAAAATAAATAAATAATTTTATAACTAGTCATTTTAACTAAAAAATTAAACAGTAGTAAAACATTAAACTCTAACTTACCAACTTTTAGACACCGTTGAACACAATTCAACCAAAACAAAAACAAAAAAAAAAAACATATACAAGCACCACAAACCCACTATAAAATATTTTAGTTATTTTTTAACTTTCAAATAACAAAAATAAGTGCACCAATGACTAACAATATCATTGCCCACTTGATATTTTTTTTCCTCCACACATTCACACGTATATCCCACCTACCACATAATTTGAAATCACATCCACACGTTTTCAAAATCTCACTTTTTGCTCTCTCAAAAAAAAAAGATCTCACTTTTTGCTTTTCTGCCTTTTGACTTTTCAATTTTCATATCTCTTTCTTCAATTCTCTAAGTTCTCTCTCTCTCTCTTCTCTCTAGTGAATATGGCCATTTCTTCAATCTAATCATGGTCATTCTCGGACTGCTACTGAGAATGGGCCTAGTTTGCTGTCATGATGAGACAACAATCACTTCGTGATCTAATCCAGTCAAGACGTGCTCCATTTTTTAGCCTTGATTTTGTTTGAAAACAAAATCCCAGTGGCCAAATCGTTGATTCAGCCTTGCAGAGATTTTTTTTCAGCTCATGATACTGCCCAGTGTGCTACTCTGTTTGTTGAATCCTGAATAGCAAATAGACTCACTTCATTAGAACCAGATCCCACATTTGTGCTCCAAATTCCCTGATATGAAAAATCTTGTACATTGCTCTAATTCTTTTTTACTCCCCCTCAATCTGTCAAAGAAATTATGTAACAAATTAGAGAACAGATCGCGTGAGATGAGATTTGAGAGAGTTGAGATTTGAGAGCTTGAGTGAGTGAGGAAGTGAGGCTGAGGCGGTGAGGCCGAGAGGCGTGAGTGAGATGAAAGAGTCTGAGAGTGAGGGTAAGGGTGAGGGTGAGGGGTGAGGAGTTTAGGCTTAGGGTTTGTTTTTAGGAAACCAAAAAGTCCAAAACGACATAGTTTTGCCGGAAAAAGCCAAAAAACTCCAACCGGGCATTAACCGGTTCAACCTCCGGTTTTTCCGGTTCTCAGGTTGAACCGGCCGATTTTTACTGTTTTTCGGTTTTTAAATGATTTTCGGTTTTTTAACATAACAGGACCGGATTTGAGACCGGTTCCCGGTCCGACTGGTCCGACCGGCCGATCCGGTCCGGTTTTTAAAACTATGATTTGGTGTGCCAAGGTACCCAAGAAGGTGTCATTCTTTTTATGGATAGATTCGTGGGGTAGGATTCTTACAATTGATAAACTCAACAAGAGGGGTTTACTGCTAGTCAATTGGTGTTGTATGTGTAGATGCAGTAGGTAAACAGTGGATTATCTTTTGATCCATTGCGATATTGCTCATGCTTTACGTAGCAATGTGTTTATGATTTTTGGATTTATTAGGTGTTGTGGACAAAATAGCACCCATTCTTTTTGGTTGGCGTAATTGGTTTGAAAAATATTCCTGAATGTATGGAATTTGGTGTTGGCATGCATGATGTGATTAGTGTGGAAGGAGCATGACGGTCACAATTTTGAGGAGGTTGATAGACCTATTGAATTAAAGACTATCCTGCTTCATACCTTGTTTGATTTGTCTAGGACATGGGGTTTTACTAATTGTACCTCAATTTTTAATTTCCTACTTCCTTGTCGATTTTCTAATTGATTTTCTTGTGCTTTTCCAAAATTCTTTATGTTCTTGATCATGAATATAGAGTAGAGTTTTCATTTTCGATAACATTATAAAACTTAAAAAAAAAAAAAAATAGAGCATAACAAAGACTAAATAAGGACTAATCTTATGATAGCTAACGGGCTCAATCTTTATGAGGATTTATGTCCTATTTGCATGGGTGTGTGTGTGAGTGTGAGAGTGAGAGAGATGCTTTTTTCCTTGATTGACAAAAACTACAATGGGCTCAACTTCGTGCAAATATTTTTCTTTTGGAGACCTTTTAATGGGTAGGTAAGCATATGACAATATTCACATTGTAGTCATATAGGTTTTAATGCTTAACTTAGTTGTAGACCTATCTGACTATGGTTGTAAATCTGGCATGATGATAAAAACTATTGATTTTTGCAAAATAGATGGGTATCCATGTTTAAATGGAAATGTGTAATTCCTTTTGAAGGCTTCAGAATTCTCTATATCGAGTTCTAAGAATGTAGCTTAAATGAAATATGTGATTTACTAATACAGAATTTTGACAAGATTATTACATAGGTATCCTCTTATGTTTCGTTTGCTTTATCTGCAGCTTTGTTAGTTGGTCTAAGTTGTTCACAATCAGAAGTTACACTTTTAATGATTATATGTTGTAACTATTAATGTTTGTATTTTTTGCCATAGAAACTGCACAAATGAAGATTGGATGAGATTGAGGAAGATGTTATGATTTGGACATCAACAAGGAATCTAAGGATGGTACTCTTGCACTCTCTTTTGGTTGCTCCAACTTGATCAAATGTTATGCTTAGCATTTGATGAGTTTTATGGAACTTATATTTTAGTTGAAATGTGTTAGGTTGAATTATGAAACTTCATTTGGGATGTCATATTTATAAAGGACTTTCTAGATTGTATGTTATAAGCACTTTCATGTAATTATGAACTTTTGGATTGTATGCTTTAAGTTGAACTTCGTATTTTTCAATTTTTATGGTAGTTAAACACGAGCTAAGCCATGCTATGTGTTTATTATTGTCATATTTTTATGCGTTGGTTACACTCTTGAATATGCTTGTTAACTCTCTTGTAAGAGTTTATTTTCATATCAAACAAGTTTGACTCTGGCAAAGGTTTCATAGAAGTAGGTCGAAATGTGGTCGTTTTTGGGAACTTATATATTTTTTTCCTTTTATGTACCATTTCTCCATTATAATGTAATTTTTTTTAGGTGATGATTCTGCAAGTATTATTAGGTGCTACTTATTTTGGAGCTATGATTTGCTGGATCATTGTCAATTGCAATACCCAAGTTAAAAAATTGTTGATGGATTCTATTATATTTCATGTTTCTTGAATATTTTTTTTTCTTTAGGCTCTCTAGGATAATTTGTACTGGAGATGATGGTGATTTATGAATATTTTTGAATATTTTTTTTCTGCACATACAAATCTGTGCTCAATTTTGTGTCTTTCCTGTGGTGGGCTAACTCAGCTTGAGGGTGTTGTAAAATTTCAAAATACAATAGGTGTATTTTGGGAGTTAGTAAAAAATTCATTAAATCTAATTTCATTCCTTCCAATTCCCCCAATTTTGGAGAGAATGAAAATTTAAGGTTTTGAGGAAATAGAAAAGAATGAGTATTTCCCCCTAACCATTCCATTCCCTCCTATTTAAACTCTCAAACAAAGGAATTGAATTTTTATTCCCTCTATTAAAACTCTCAAATGAGAGCTTAATGATCATTTCATTTCCTTATGAATCTCAAACGAAGCATAAGGATGTAATTTTTTTTTTTTTTTAAGTATTTGGAATGTTATAATGTGTGTTTAGTTTGTCTAATAAAATGATGTTACATCATTTTTATTATGCCACATGGCATCATTTTATTGGATAAACTAAACATTTGGCAAATTTATGTTACAAACGGAATTTGACTTCAAATGGTAAAATCAAAATTTTGAAAATCCTGGGTGTAAAATTTAAACACCCCCAAACTAGTGTGCTATGGACTTTAGCCTAAAATCAACAAATACAGATTCTTGTATATATTTTTTGACTAAGATTCTTGTATATATATAAACAATGGTAAAGGAAAATTTATATAAACAAGGGGTAATGTCTAACAACTAACTAGAGAATGGGAAATATGTGATGATGACGTTGTGGACAGGCTTTTAGTTTCTAATAAAAAGGAAAAGGAGAAGTGTATTTTTCCCCCCTTTGGAATCACATTTGACTAACCTAATTACAAGTTAGTGTTTTTTATAGAATTCCAAATTCTTATCTATTTGTAGGCCCTAACTGCAAGTTCTATATCTAAAGGTAATTACAGGACTGTGAGAGACATTGCAAACTATGTATTAAAGGTAGGCCTACCTTGTATGCTTTTCCATTGTGTTATGTGTCTAATGCAGACCTTTAGTTGAGTAGATTCTATTCAAGGTTGATGTTTATATTTTTTTTACAGATAAAATTGCTCACTGGAGTTTTCTTGTCTACAATTCTGGGTGTATCTTGTTTGTCCTTATGTTACAAATGATTGCCTACAGATAATACTTTAAGAAAATTGTTACCTATTGCAAACCAAATATATTATGCATTTCGATTTTAAAAATTTTCCCCCTATGTTTAATATTTCGAGCTATGGAGAATTCTTGCATCCACCATTTTCATTAATATTACATTTCCACATGCAAACATGGATGGTTGTTTATAAAATCAAGCTAGAGGTTGAAATGTAAAAGAGTTCTAAGTCACCTGTTTGGTTACTGAGCTGATAACCTCAAATAGCAAATAAATATATAAGAAAAAATGTGTCCTTTCAAATTCTAAATAATATTAATGTATGAAAACAATGAGGTCAGGTAAATTAGATTTTACCAGAAAAGATGTGTCTTTTTTCTTCATTTTTTTTTTTTTTTGGATATATGGACCAGTTGGTCTAGTCCAATTTCATACACCCTGGCAGGAATTTCATGGTGAAGATCCTTATCATACTGCACTTATGCCATATTTGTGAATATTAGTATTCATGGCTTCTGCAGGCACCTTTTTATAATATGAAATGTTTTCCTTGCAATAGAGCTTATTTGAAGTGATAATCTACATTTGTGCATGTTAAAATCCCAAATGCCAATAATGTTGGCTCTGGATTTGATGATTCATTTGGCTGGACTCATTTTGACTTGAACATAATTCATGATGAGCATAAAGATGATCCAGTAGCAGTCTTAAAAGCTAATTTTGTGAGTTTCACATTCTTCCTTTCTTATCCAAATTAATCGAGCATTAAAACTTTGATGGCTTTGCCATTGTCTACTAGGCTTCCACAACCGTCTATCCAGCCTTCTGCCATCGGTCGCAACCGTTATTTGAACCTCGACTTGAAAAAAAAATTATATATATATATATATATAATATCTTTTTTAAAATTTTAATTTACTTTCAAAATTATTTTGGGATACCCTAGCTTAAATCTTGCATACCTTGATCATAGATCAACCTAGTCCAAAACCAAACAACAACACAAATCAACCCAGCCCAAAATCAAACAATATCACAAATCATAAATCTCTCTCTCTCTCTCTCTGTGACATGAGTCCTTGTAGCACATGACTCACTTGAAATAATTATACACTCACTATTGCACGTGTCCTTGTCACACATGATGGAGACAAATATATAACTATTGTTGGTTGCGGTCTCCATGTTTGTAAATTTTGGTGAATTGATATTGTTTAGAGTAAGAAAAGTGGTTTTGTTTTCTATTGGGAAATTTTATTATACACTTGTTATTGCACACTCCATTTTGAAATCATGTTTTCAAAACATATTTTCAGAATTTTAATTGCAAACGCGATTTCAATCCATATAGTAGTGTGTATTGTATGGTAGGACTGTAATCACGAGTGGCACTATATGTTGTTCACCTTGATTATTTCAACCCCAACTTGATATATATATATATATATATATATAAGTATATTTAATAGTTTAATTTACCTTTAAAATTATTTATGTATATCCTGGCTTAAATTTTGCACGCCTTGATTACAAATTAGCCCAGTCCAAAACTAAACAATAACACAGATCAGCTCATTCCAAAACCATAACATCACAAATCACAGATCATAAATCTCTCTCTCTCTCTCTCTCTCTCTCTCTCTCTCTCTCTCTCTCTCTAAGAGTAACGAGTGAGTGTTTTTGAGTTGTGAGCGCTTCTCTTTTTATTATAAATTTATATTATATGTGTGTGAGTGCATGTCTGATACTAATTGTGTGCATTATTGTTATTATACTAGTCGCAAACCCGCGCAATGCGCAGAAAATTTGACATCATATATATATATATATATATATTTTGTGGTAAAGTATAAAAATGAGAATAGACTGGTGATTTTTTTTTTTAAATGAAAAAAAAATGGTAGATGGGGTGACCTAAGTTGGACTTGAGACTTATAAGTAATAGTCTCAAACTCATCTCAAAATAATGTGATTACATTCTAATATAGAGTAGTATATATTCTGTAGGTAAAGAAGTCTATATCTTGATATATATGTGATTACATTCTAATATAGAGTAGTATATATTCTGTAGGTAAAGAAGTCTATATCTTTATATATATCTATATATATATATATATATATATATCCAAGGAAACATGTTGCAATTTGCTTTCAATTATTATATATGGCAAGATATTTTGTAACATGATATAATATAGCGAAATATGCATCAAAATCCAACACAAAAAAATAAAATAAAATAAAATTGGAGAATGTACAATTTTGAACAGAACATGAAAATGAATCTTGATTATTTCATATGGAAGCTAACATTATTTTTCACTTTTTGAGAAGTTAATGAGCAATTTATACAAACTTTGTTTATTAAACCAAGCTATAACAATTTATATTTTGATATTCACTAAACTCATATATGAAAATCACCTATTTTATAGAATTTTTTCTTCACAATTTAATAAACCTAAAAACAAAGGAATCTAAATGTGTAGTAAATCTTAGTCAATCAATAAATAACACAAAAGGGGTAGGAGAAAGCAAAATTAGTCATGATAGAATTGTTTATACATGCTCATATCTGTTTTTTTAATACCACAGAACCAGTTCATTTTGTTAAGCTATTCACAAATTTATACATTTAATACTCTTGTTCTCTACGACTATATCTAGTTTGATCTCTTCCAGTTCTAGGTCTACAACTTTAGCCCAAATTATAGCATATAAGCCAATGATCGTGCAAAATGAACCTAGCAAGATGAAGCCAAACACAATTTCTAAATTTTTAACCAATCAGCCAAGAAAATAGTAAGAGAAAAAAACAAAAGAAAACTTCGAAGAAGAGCATATTTGTTTGTGGAGTACCAAGCCTAAAAAAAAAGTGTAATATATCCAATTCATATTGTGTTGCCCAATATGATAACAGTTGTTAAATAAGTTCTATATGTTCTAGAAAGAAGGGAGAGAGAAAGATATTAAATGATAAACTATCACGTGTTAACAATCAATGAAATAAATTATAAATTACACCGCAAGAGTATTGCATTGCTGATTGTAGAATTGCCAATGAAATAATATATATATATATATATTCAGAACACTTGCTAAAAAGTGTGACATATGTGAAACATAATTTTAGTGATAAAAAAAATTTTAAAAAAAAAATTGTAAGAGAATTTAATTAGTAATACCCACCCAAAATAATCAAAAACAACTATTTACAAAGAAATGTAAACAAACTAACAACCATTTATCACTTATTATCCTAAAGAAAAAAAAATTATGGTAGTAATTTTGTGTTTAATAGTTTTGTTTCTTTGAGTAGTGCTAACACAAAAGATTGTTGCCATTATCTTTATATAACCTTCTTAAATTCTAATCAATTCAAGAACTTATAAGAAGTTTATGCAGATGAATATAAGAAAAAAATACAAAAGAAATATGTGATGATGCCAAAATCGTCAGTTTGGGTCACTCGCCCAATCCAAAGTATTAGACAATCTCGTAGGACCTGCAAGATAAAGGAGAGATAGATCGAATAGACCACTGGGTTGTGCTCGGTGGGGGAGCCTCCGATGCTTAAGTTAGTATCAACCCATATTTTTCATATTTAGATAGTGTTTTGTAGTAGTTTTTGACATACCTTCACAAGTGACACGGACTATCCCTTTTATAGGTGATTTGGATAGCTGTTATACATAATTGGAGATTATTACCCATGTGTAACAGTCATCGTATTGATGGGCGTTTAAGACCAATTAATAACGGTCGCCATTAATGTGTTGAATGTGCTTGAATGGTTACATCTTTTGGTCTACTAATGATGCAAGGTTGTCCATATTAATGGATGACCTTAATGATTTTTAGGACTCATCAGTTGCCCCCCCCATTCCCAAGTCTGATTTTGCTTTATGCTGGTCAGGCTTAGGGAATGTTCTTGACTTGTTTAGATTCAAACTTCTTTATCTTCAACTACTTTCTTCTTTAGGAACGGTAGTATTTTTGTGAAGACTTCTTAGTATCTACCTTTTGAAGGTCCTTTGACGTTCGAGGGATCATAGCTTGGTCTTGAAAGTGAGCAAATTTCTTGGACGGTCATTTTTTATCACTGCTAAAGAACAAGCTAATTTCTTTGGACGAAAATTTTTATCACTGTTGAAGTGTAAGGTGATTTCTTTGGACGACCATTTTTATCACTACTAAAGAGCGAGGTGATTTCTTTGGACGGCCATTTTTGATCACTTTGATGCTTCTTCTTTTATTCATTTTCTGGTTGTCACATTTGACATTCTTGATTTGCATTTGACTTGCGTTTGTGTAAGAATCCTTGTCTGCTTACACTCGTCTAAGGGTATTTAGTCACTTAGCCACTTTGGGTGACTTACATCTAGCTACGGAGCTTCGTCATTTAGGCTTCATCAGTGATTTACATCCATCTTGCAGAATCTTATCACTTAGCCATTTTTTGGGTGACTTACATCTAGTTACGGAGCTTTGTCATTTAGGCTTCGTCAATGATTTATATCCGTCTTGGCAGAATCTTATCACTTTGCCATTTTTTTTGGTGACTTACATCCATTTAAGAAATCTTGTCACTTATGCTTCGTCAGTGATTTACATTCATCTTGGTGGAATCTTATCAGTTAGCCATTTTTTTTGGTGACTTACATCCATTTAAGGAATCTTGTCACTTAGGCTTCGTCATTTAGGCTTCGTCAGTGATTTACATCCGTCTTGGCAGAATCTTATCACTTTGCCATTTTTTTGGTGACTTACATCCATTTAAGAAATCTTGTCACTTACGCTTCGTCAGTGATTTACATTCGTCTTGGTGGAATTTTATCAATTAGCCTTTTTTTTTTGGTGACTTACATCCATTTAAGAAATCTTGTCACTTAGGCTTCGTCAGTGATTTACATCCGTCTTGGCAAAATCTTATCACTTTGCCATTTTTTTTGTGACTTACATCCATTTAAGAAATCTTGTCACTTACGCTTCGTCAGTGATTTACATTCGTCTTGGCGGAATCTTATCAATTAGCCATTTTTTTGGGTGACTTACATCCATTTAAGGAATCTTATCACTTAGGCTTCGTCAGTGATTTACATCCGTCTTGGCGGAATCTTATCACTTTTTTTTTTTGGTGACTTACATCCATTTAAGGAATCTTGTCACTTAAGCTTCTTTAGTGATTTACATCTGTCTTGGCGAAATCTTATCACTTTTTTGGTGACTTACATCCATTTAAGGAATCTTGTCACTTAGGCTTTGTCAGTGATTTACATCCGTATTGGCGGGATCCTATCACTTAGCCATTTTTTGGGTGACTTACATCCATTTAAGGAATCTTGTCACTTAAACTTCGTTAGTGATTTACATCCGTCTTGGCAGAATCTTATCACTTTTTTGGTGACTTACATCCATTTAAGGAATCTTGTCACTTGCGCTGTCAGTGCTACCGTGCTTGGATATGATGAACGCCTTTAAGTCTTACAATGTGAAAAATCGGCTAGAAGCGACGCTTGTGCGCCCGTATTATTTTAGAATGCCTTTCAAAAAAAAAAAATCATTATTTTAGAATGTGTAAAGTCATCTTTAGATATTTAGATATTAATATTTTATTATAGTTGGTAAGTTACATGTATTTAATTATTATTTTAGAATGTGTAAAATCATCCTTAGATATAATATTTTAAAAAAATATGTCATTTTTTTTTATAAAGATATCATGGCCGTTAATGTGGCTGAACTGGAGCGTAGCAACAATAAATGCTATGTTTCAACTTTTAGAAATGTATTTTTTTTTTCTTTCTTCCTTTAAGCTGAAAGGCTCACACCAAACCGGCTTGAACGTTTTTTATTTTTAATTTCTTTTTCCTTTAAGCTGAACTGAAAAGGCTTTGGGTTAGGCTTGATAGTGGAATTAAATAAATAAGAGGTGAGCTGAATTAATTATACAAATTTATTATAGAGTAGTGGAAGTAAATAAATAAGTAGTATGCTGCATTTATAGGACTGGGATTTATAGGGCTAAAAATTAGAAAAAGCATTTTAAAATTGAAGGAAAAATTATATATTTTTTAAACAAATGACGTGGCAGCTGATGTGGCACAATATGAGAGCAGCAGCAGCATTAAACACTACGCTTCAGCTTTTAGTAATATATAGATATAGATAGATTGATGGTTTCACTTATTTAATGTGCTATGTGCATGTTAAAGTATAACCGCACTATGTTATCATATTAATAATATGTTACTGATTTCACTAATGTTTGTCTATAGGCTACAACTGTTGATAAGTTTCAAGGTCAGCAAAATAATTTTATATTGCCGTCTCTTGTGCTTACTAGCTATTTTATTTTGCCAAAATGACCAAGTCAAATCCCAATTTTTATAAAACAGATGTATTAATCATCAACATATGCTGGAAAAATTGCATTACCTTGGGTTAATCATTCCCTTAAAAGTATGTCTTGTACTTCAAAAGTGCACAGTAAAAACGCAATAAAAGTATATGAGGCAAGAGAAGCTCCTGCAAGAATGAGTTCAGAAATGCTTTCCTATATTTAAAATAATGACAAATCAGAGCAATAGTTTGAAGTAGATGAACTAAACTCCATTTAGTTTGAAGCAGATGAGTTTTAGGTTCCACGACTTCATGCCCACATAGTTTCATTAGAACTGCATCTTTGGCCTTCAAAATTTTACAACAAAATGTGCACTTGCATGCTTCTATAAGAAAATTAGAGAATGACAATTTGGACAAAACAGAAGAAATTTACAGGCGTATCTGTTAATAACAATTTTGTGCAATGTTAATTGCTTGATTGCTTGAGCATAGGGATGGCATTGGCCTTCTGCAGCCGAAAAAGCATGAACATTGACCTTGATCATGCGTTACACAGGCAAAATAAAAAAAAAAAAATTAAAGGATCAAGGGTTGTAAGAAAATGTTTCATGAATACTAACAAAAGTTTGAACTGGTGCTTATCATTTTTTGTCATTTTGACATTTACCTGTCTTTAAATTAAAATTTATGTATATCGTAGAAACTTTGGTCTTGTACCATCATTGTAGTCCATACACATATTCACTCTGCAAATCAGACAAAGCATCCACGAATTCTTAAATTCATGCTTACAACAATCAAAGCTGAGAGCATACTCTAGTGGAATTTCAAATAAATACTTGACTGTAACGTTCAATTGTTGTGGCAAGCCTACGGTGTTGTGAATGTTTAGGTTAACTAGCCAATGCTCTCAATATTATGCCATTGTCTCTTTGTGTAATGCGAGTCGTCTTGGAGCAATTTTATCCATCCTCCTTATGCACCATTGTTCCAGGCATTAAGCAACGGGACTGAATTCTTGTGAAAGTCAAAAAGTTCACACTTGCAAGCTCCAAGGTTTTAAAAATCATTTATGATTACAGCTCCAAATTTTATACCAACAGACACAGATCAATCGAACAAAACTAAAAAAACTGCAGAGCATCTCTGTCTTTAAAAAGCATATTAGTAATTTCTGGTAATGACATGAGAGTTCCTCAAGACTGGCCTTGATCTGTCATGGAAAAAGCAGCAAAAGCAGAACCTATTGAGCTCTCTGATGTTAAGAAGAGAAGAAAGAACCAAAAGCATCAACCTGTCTCAGGAGAGGACTACACATCAGCCCATTCATCACCCATTCCCAAATCTGAAACAGAGATAGCCTAAGTAAGTCCCTCTCCATACACAAGCAGTGAGTTTCAGTGGGCTGCAAAAGAACCCATCAGTCATTTTAACGGTATGGGGCCCATATTAAATATATGTTTTTAAGAAACCCATCAGTACATAATCTCCTCTATATGGCCATATCTATGATTATCTTCCAAAACTTAATTTAGATAATGAAGGAGAGACTGCTTTTCGCTGTTGGTCAAGAATGGCTGTGCCAGCTAAAGAAATTAAGATCACTGAAGTAAAACAGCCAAACATTGGAGAAGTCAAACTCTCATCTGTTACTGCAGACGTGACTTTTAGCATTTCCAGTTATAATGTCGTCATCTTATGAATGAATATTGCATTGTTCCTGATTGGCTGCACAATGTATTTTTGGGCTATGGGAATCCTTCTGCAGCACAATGGACTAACATGCCTGATCTTTGGGAAATGGTAGATTTCAAAGATACTTTTCTTGATGCTGACCATTTGAAAGACAGTTTTCCGGCGACCCAGCCGGTGGAGTCTGCGCTGCTGAGCACGATAATGCTGTCGGAGATTCAGCGGAGGATAACTGGTCGAAAGCTGCCGGGGGAGGAGGAGGAGGAGGTAAAGACTCCGGCGGTGAGAAGCGGTTCGATTTGGAGCTGGTGAAGGAGATTTACAAGATTGGTGGTCAAAGGAGGGAGAAAGCCCGTGCCGTTGCAGAGGGTGATGATTTTGGAGGTGAGTCAGTATTTGGAGAACTACCTCTGGCCCAATTTCGACCCCAATACGGCGTCGTTCGAGCACGTCATGTCGATGATTCTCATGGTCAATGAGAAGGTAAAATAGTTGTTGTGAAGTTCATATACAGAGTATAAAGTTTTTATTTTTATAAATTTAGTTTATAATTGTATGAATGAGCTTGAGATTTTACTAAGCACAGCATAGTTAGAACACTTTGAAGTGTGAAACTCAAAATCTTTAGCTAAAACTACCCTTCGCACTCATTAAAACCGTATTAACTGCTTAGCCCGTTAGGAGTAAATAATGCACTTGGATTATCTCGTAACTGGTTTTGGTGGATGGGGTCAATTGCTTATAAGTGTTAATGATTAGACGTGAGTCCAAAAGGCTCTTTTTTAGAAAGGTTTCATAGTTAAAAAAATTAAAAAATTAAAAAACTGTACAAGGAATATACCCACAAATTACACAAAGTTTTGTTATGCAATGAGGTTTAAAAAATTCTGATTTTTGCATCCCATTTAATAGCTTGATAAAGGCTTTCTTTAGATTTGGTAACACCATTATACAAAGCCAGAGCCCAGGCTACCTTGCGGGTTACTGATTTGAGACCCTTTTTCCTTTGAAGGACTGACAACTTGTTGAAAAATGTTGTACCCGGATTGCCTTCAATATGATGCCATATTCTTATGATAAAATTACACTCAATAAATAAGTGATCCCTGCTCTAAATGTAACCCCCACAGAAAACATAGAGAGAATTGCCTTGATAGCGCAAACTCAAGAATCTATCGCAAGTGCTAAGCCTATTTCTAAGGTCAACTAGCTTATAAGGGTTTGTTTGAATACAGCTTATTGGTGAAAACTGAAAAGTGAAAATACTGTAGCAAAATAATTTTTAAATGTGTGAATAATGCTGTGGGACTCAGTTTTAAAGTTGTTTTTGCTGAAAAAAGTATTTGCAAGTCTCGTGAATAATGTATGAGACCCACACAAAAAACGCAGACGCGCGTCTGCTTTCCTTTTCAGTGCAATCCAAACATGCACTAAATGTGTCTTGAAATACTAAAAGAGTGCTAGACCATACTCCACCAATCCACAACTGGAAGTTTAGACTTGCTAGCTGCCCACTTATTTGCACAATTGACGACACTGGATTTGGAGACAGGCCATGCAACAGAATCCCTCTTCCCAAGCTCACCTTGAACACTTTAACTTCAATTTCAACCAGAACATCAGCTTTAGCTAGCACCCATCACCAATTATTGATCAGATAAAACACTGGAGATTTGAAAATTGATGTTGTTGCCATTATCATAAACAACTCTGAAACCATATTTAGGAAACAAAGGACCATCTTTGCATGAGTTATCTAGCAACACAAAAACATCTCCTCCCTGCTCAATTCTATGTTTTTGTAAATG
This sequence comes from Quercus suber, assembly GCF_002906115.3. Classification (NCBI taxonomy): domain Eukaryota; kingdom Viridiplantae; phylum Streptophyta; class Magnoliopsida; order Fagales; family Fagaceae; genus Quercus; species Quercus suber. The sequence goes on from NW_027069988.1 coordinate 113,727, forward strand.
CGTAGCTAGCTCTCTAAGAAGTAATTTCCATTTTTTCTCCAACCCCATGATGCATCACAAGGAATATGACAACCCAAAATCTTCTATTCCTTAACAGATACTCAAAACCCATTGAATTCATTTTTTTTTTGATAAGTAAAACCCATTGAATTCATATGGAACCTGCTTTAACAAAAATATTCCAAATGTGCTTTAGAATTTCTTCCTTATTCCATTAAACTACTTTCTTTAAAGCTAATCTTCCCTCTCTTTTTGGGGCACACACCAAATCCCAAGCCTCGTTTGCCGCTAAAGATGAGTCATCACTTATTGGTGCCCTTCCACAAGAAGCCCTAGAGCAATGATTCTCACAATTTTAGCAGGGAGAATAAAAATACTGGTCCAATATACCTGAATTCCATGCAAGACAGATTGAAGCAATTGTAATCTTCCTGCAAATGAAAGATGCTTTGTGGACCATATAACAGCTATGTTGTTTGCATGTGTAATTTACCATAAAAAAGTGCTATATGCATGTGTGTATAATACTGTAATATGCACTTTTTTATTCTATTAAAAGAAGCTGATAAAAGACTTAGTCTAATCTGTTGTAATAGTTTTGTGACACTTTAGTTGTAGAAGCATGAGGTTTTTGGTGTTCTGTTTTATAAATGTGGTTATGGGGGATTGATTTTGAATGGGATGGATAGTTATGATGAGCTTCTGAAATCACAGTGTTTTTATGTGGAAAACTTGCAGTTTCGGGAGAATGTGGCAGCTTGGGTATGCTTTTATTATCAAAAAGACATTTTTAAGGGATTCCTTGAGAGGGTTCTTCGGCTGAAGGAGGTTTGTCTACTTTTTCTTTCTATGGTTGTATTTTGGTCCTTTTATTATAAGGACTTTTGTAGTTGTTTTGTTTGCTTATGAATTTTTGCAGCACGTTTGTTGGGTTTTTGCATGTATCATGATGAGACTGGTTTTTGCATTATCTGTTTTAGGTTTAAAAGGATTATTTAGTATGTGCACTCCCATAATATATGCTCACTTTCTTTGAATGTGTAATGGTCATAAACTAGCATGATTTCTAATGAAACCTCTGATTAAATGGTCTAACTCTTTGAGAATTTACAAACTTGTAAATGTCTTATTGAATGTATGACATTCCAAAAGGCGGTTTTATTATGTTCTCAGCTATTGTAGTCCATGTACTTGTTGATTTTTTCCAGATATAATTTATTACTTGTCAAAAGAAAAGGCGGTTATGTATTTTGCTTTTTAAAAGAACTTCTATGAAGGTAGGTTTACTTTTAAACATATGATCTGATTATATGATGAACTTGATGCACTATTGATGTATCTGAATCTCTTATATGTCAAATGTAACTATAGGGAATAGAATTAAGCATTGCCAAGAAGATGAATTACTTGGTTTTCATGATCAATGCCTTTCAGGTATGCTAGCATCCTACTTTATGCTTTGATCATATACATTTAGATGCTAGAAACAATCTCTTGTTGGATGTCTCTAACCTGTTATGTGGTCCATATATGCATTATCTCCTAAACCTTTTAATTTGCTTAATTAGCAGTCATACTCTATTTATGTGATATGTACCAATATATTATTTATATCTCTTTATATCAATGCTTCCATTTTTTTAAATTTTCATTTCATGGTCTTATGAAGTTAGAATGATTAAGTTGCTGATGGTTAGTTTTTCGCACTTTTAAATTCTCAGTGGAAAGAAATAAACTTCAGATATGCACTTAAAATATACCTGTATTTGATTCTTCCTAAGTAGAGCTGCATAACGCTTATTGCCCTTATGATAAGAAATAATTGAAAGTCATCTAAACTCAAATATGTCCAGACGTTGTTACATGCTCAACGCAGTCTTACACGTGGTCATGTATACATATGCTTGTGCCTATAAACTTATATTGTACAATTCATTCTTGCAAATAAATGAGTTCTTGTTTAGTTGTTTGTCTGTTGATTTATATGTTGTGTAACAGAGCTTGGGAGATGAGGTTGTCAGTGAGACTGTGTTGAGATTAGCAAGTTTGTAATCCTGGCACAGTTTGTCATATGGTCGTTTTCAGGTACGACACATGCTCTTTCTTAATCTGTTTCCATAGTGGTTGGCATTTATTAAATATCTGCTTCTCTTCTCTGTAGATGGAGCTTTGTCTTAATCAGGAATTGATCAAGAAATGGAAAAGAATGATAAAGAGAGAAGCTAAGGAGGCAACAAAGCGAGGAGGGCTTTTTGACCCGTCAACTAAGCTTGAAGTGAAATTCTTGAGAAATCTTATTGAAGAATTTCTGGAGGTTTTATCGTACAATAAACTATGAAGTAATTGTTTGATCTATAACTATGGTGTGCAAGGCATTTATGTTTAAGTTTATCAATTTGTACCAGGTATTGGATTCAACGGTTTTGTCCCAGGAACAACATGTTAATGAAGATAATAAAATAATTGATGCTTATGGTTTGAAGCAAGTTGATGATGCTTGTGTTTTGTACTGTGAGAGGTTTATGGAATTTCTTATTGATCTCTTGAGCCAACTGCCAACAAGGAGGTAAAGTGCACTTTTTTTTTCCTTATCATTTTCCACACTCCCTTTTGAAGATGTGGAGTGCACGTCAACTCAATTGCTAGCATCCTTCATTAGTTCTCTTTATGAGTGATCTTTTGCATTGGATCTTATAGATAGTAATTCTTTTCAATGTTTCATAGAGTCCATTCATATGTAGATAATTTTTCCGTTTGTAATACATAAGGGTACTTTGTGACTTTTCTCATGAAGTAATCTCGTTTCAATAAAATTATTCTTACTTTCATTAAAAAAAAAGTTTCGTAAACTTATATCTGAGCAGATGTGGATGGGCTTATGTGATTGCATTCTGTGTTTTTTTAATGGTAATTTTAGTTTGAAATGACACTTAATTAAGTTTAGCAAGTAGAAAGATGAAACGGGACTTTTTACTGTTCTGATCTATAATAGTTTCCTTGGTTTTTATGTTTTTAAAGTTGAGATCTTAGTGTTTTGTTCTTCAATCTTGCCTATATGTGGAGAATAATCTTAAAATCCAAAATGATACTATACAACTGGTTCTTGTTCCCCACATTATTTGACATTGGTTTCTTTAGATTGTGGTGATTATTTTATCACATACTAGATCTTCCTTGGAAAAGATTATTCAAAGTGAAATTATATGCTTTTATGATCCGTGAATGGTGGAATCCTTTGGTCAACTTATTTACTCATGCTATGTTTTATCATTATTTTTGCTTCTCAAGTTCTATATATCATTTTTTTTATGGGAATAATTTTGTTCTCTTTTTTTCAAAACGTTGTCTCTTTTCTGGGGCATACAGGTACCTGAGACCTCTTGTTGTTGATGTGGTTGTTGTTGCCAAGTGCCATCTGAGTGCACTCTATAAACATGAGAAGGGGAAACTCTTTGCACAACTGGTCGACTTGCTACAATTCTATGAGAAATTTGAGATTAATGATCATGTTGGGACTCAACTGACAGATGATGAGGTGCTGCAGTCTCATTATGACCGCTTCCAATCTTTTCAACTGCTTGCATTCAAGAAGATCCCCAAGGTCCGTGTCTCAGCAGGCATTTATAAATGTTCTGAATTGAAAATGTTGCTGCTTATGATGTTAATATTAAGGAACAATTAGTTGTTATCATTATTATTGTTATCACCATTATTGCTTTGATTATTGTTTAATTCAATTCGATAAATGTCTCAACTTTCTTTCCATTGGTGCTTGTAGTTGCGAGAACTTGCATTGGCTAACATTGGTGCAATTAACAAGCAGGCTGATCTCTCTAAGAAATTGTCTGAGCTTTCTCCTATGGATTTGAGGGATTTGGTTTGCCACAAGGTTTGTAAATGAATGATTGATTACATGTTCCCTTATGTTGATGGTCACTTTTTGATCTCATGCCTAGGACCAGAATGAGTTCTTGTTGATCTTCATTTGGAGTTTGTTAGTGCTTCCTCTACTCTTGCACAACTGTTTATACAAAGGTCATTTTTGTTGCTGTTGGCTCCCAAGAATTATCACTCTTTTACCTCTAAAATCACAAGTCATAAAATTCTACCATCAGTTAGCACGGTACTGAGAAGAACTAGATCTATTTTTTATTTTAGGAGTGTATGAGAAATTTGATAAGGTTTTCTTTCTCTTTTTATTTTTTTGGGGGTGGGTTGGGGAAGGGGGATGCAAATTAATAATATATTCTTTAATGTCTCTGCTAAGTGGTAAGTTGATTATAAGTATTTGTTTAGAACAAGTTCTGGGATTTACCCTGTGAAGGCCTTAATGTTAATGATTCTGCATGTAGTATTGTAACTATATTAAAATTTTTGGCTTTAACTGCCATTGGGTTTTAGAAATGAATTATATTTTAATAATTTTTTTTGTACATGAAAGTCCCTATATTGTCCCTTGCAGACTCAAGAGAAAGTTACTCTTCTGTAATTCTGTCTGGGGCAAATCTGGTATTCTGATGCTGTCATTCATCTTGTGTTGCACTAGTTTAAAATCATGTCATAAATCCATTTGGCTGTAATATTCTTTCTTAAAGTACTCTCCCCTCTCATGCTTTCTCCCTCTGTGTGTGACTGTGTTTACGTATAAAGATATTGTTTTAAAAACTGCATGATTTTTGGACACTAGCTGACATGATCCCTTTTTGCAGCTCAAACTGATCTCAGAGGAAGATCCCTGGTCAGAAAGGGTTGATTTTCTTATTGAAGTCATGGTCTCCTTTTTTGAGAAACAACAATCTCAAAAAGAAGCCATAAATGCTCTCCCACTCTACCCAAACGAGCAAATTATGTGGGATGAAAGCCTTGTACCGAGCATAAATTACTCTGGTGAGGGATGTCTAGCTCTTCCAAAACTTAATTTACAATTCTTAACGCTTCATGATTATCTTTTGCGAAATTTTAATCTCTTCCATCTTGAATCAACATATGAGATACGTGAGGATATTCAGGAAGCTGTACCACATCTCCTTGCCTACATCAATATTGAAGGAGAAACTGCTTTTCGTGGTTGGTCAAGAATGGCTGTGCCAATTAAAGAATTTAAGATCACGGAGGTAAAACAGCCAAACATTGGAGAAGTCAAGCCGTCATCTGTTACTGCTGACGTGACTTTTACCATTTCCAGTTATAAAGCACAAATAAGATCAGAGTGGAATGCCCTTAAAGAGCACGATGTTCTGTTTTTACTTTTGATTCGCCCTTCATTTGGGCCTCTAAGTGCTGAAGAAGCTGCCAAGGCAAGTGTGCCACAAAGGCTTGGACTTCAGTATGTGAGGGGATGCGAGATTATTGAGGTTCGTGATGAGGAGGGAACTCTCATGAATGATTTCACAGGAAGAATTAAAAGAGATGAGTGGAAGCCTCCAAAAGGGGAACTGAGAACTGTAACTGTTGCTTTAGATACAGCACAATACCACATGGATGTCAGCAATATTGCAGAGAAAGGTGCAGATGATGTTTACGGGACATTCAATATATTGATGAGGAGGAAGCCAAAAGAAAACAATTTCAAAGCAATTTTAGAGTCTATAAGAGATCTTATGAATGAATATTGTATTGTTCCTGATTGGCTGCACAACGTATTTTTGGGCTATGGGAATCCTTCTGCAGCACAATGGACTAACATGCCTGATCTTTTGGAAATAGTAGATTTCAAAGATACTTTTCTTGATGCTGACCATTTGAAAGACAGTTTTCCGGATTATCAGGTTTTCTATTGTTTGCCTTTTCTTTTGATGTTTTATGTATAATCATGCGTTGAGTAAAAATAATGTCACTAAAAAACTACCTTTCCTTCTCTTCTTTTAGGTTTGTTTTATAAATCTAGATGGCAGAGAAAACTTGCAGCCGATGCCTCCTTTTCGAATTAGGCTTCACAAGATGCAAAAAGGCGGTAGTCATGCACTTACGGGGAATAAGATATCTGGTGTTGATTCAGCAGATGGTGTCAATATGGAGGATACACTCATTGTTGAGGCATACACTCCTCCTGACCCAGGTCCTTATCCCTAAGATCAGCCAAAACAGAACTCAGTTAGATTTACACCTACACAGGTGCTATGCAACTATTTTTTTTCAATTGCACTGTATTATTTTCATGCTTATTTGTGTTAAATCCTTTCTGATGATCCGAAGTCCTTTGCCTATTTATTGTAATCCTTATATAATTGGTACTTATCCCATTGGCTGCGTGAATTTAAGTTTGAATTGACAAGTTTGTTAACTAAATTGATCATTTAGTGGGCCTTTATATAATTATATGCAACTTGTATCTCGGTTTAAACTTGATTATTATGTTAGAATATAGAGTCATAGTTAGCTTTTAACTGTCCTGTTCTAATTAGATTAATAGTAGTATCTAAATAGGGATGATCAGATGGGGAAGAGAGGGCAATTTACCCCCTGAACATTTTGACTAGAAAGAAACAGTACTAAACCACACTAACAGTTACTAGGGCTTATGAGAGGAACCTAGCTTAAGTATCCAACCCTAGGCTGTGTGAGTTTTCCCTTCTAACAGGAAAGAGAAATGAGAAGTAAGAAAGTAAATGGACTTTAATCTTCTCCTGGGCTGAATTTGCTCTCTCTTTTTATTGACTGAATTGGTCATCTGTTTATCATGGTTGTATGACTGAAGTTTTTGCTACCAGAGTTTTAGCTTTGAAATTCATCTTTCTGCTCAAGCAATTTATGATTTAGACACGGCATCTGATATTTTTTTTAGACATTTTGGTTGTCTTTTGTGTTTATTTTACCTTGTGAAAGTGAATGATACATAGACAAGATTTTGGAATATCAAGGATTCTCATTGGATTTTCATATTGAGAGCTGTGATCATTGATGGCTGGTATTGTGAATGGTCTTTAATATTGTGAATGGTACATATGCTAATTTCAATGGATGATATTATGCATGTAATCATTTTGAATACCCTTTCGTAGTATAGCCAATGGAGAAGGTACATAGACTAGCATACCTCACGTGCATAATTAGGCTTCCAGCTCTATGTTGGAGCTAACTTGTTGAACTCCATGTTGATAATAAAATGCACAAACTCTTGGCTTGGAAGATATCTCTCTTTATTTTTGTTTTAGTTTCACACATGGATGAAAAACATTATCCTGATACCTTTTTGTGTTAAGTGTAAATTGTGGGTTATATATGTGGTAAGTCATTTTCTGGGATCCTCAAATCTTTGTTTCGATTGAATTCAATTTTTGTTGCAGTCTTGTGAGGAATTTTGTGAATAAACTTATCTTTGTGCTACTTTGGAAAAATTATTCGACTCTAAAAAAATTATGCAACTGTAGTTTAGTTATAGTGTTCTCATATTTTGCTTCTAGATTCATTTCAACATTGGTGCTGGTGTTTGTGTGAACATCATTACTTACATTTTCCATGTTTACATCTTTTTGAAAGTGTCACTAAGTATTTGTAGTGTTTTTTGTTGCACAGATTGGAGCAATCATCTCTGGTATTCAGCCTGGACTAACTATGGTTGTGGGTCCACCTGGTACGGGAAAAACTGATACAGCTGTGCAAATCCTGAATGTGCTTTATCACAATTGTCCTTCTCAGCGGACATTGATAATCACACATTCAAATCAGGCTTTGATTGACCTTTTTGAGAAGATAATGCAGGTACCACTTCAGGATGATAACTTTGCCCTTCCTCTTCATTTGTATAGTGATTATGCTTGAGCTTGTAGTGTGTACAGTTCTTTGGCTACTAGTAGGATAGTTTTTAATGCATCTTCATGTTTATTGTTTTAGAGGGATGTACCCGCACGTTATCTACTCCGTCTTGGTCAAGGAGAACAAGAACTAGTGACTGATCTCGATTTTAGTAGGCAAGGCCGTGTGAATGCAATGCTTGTCCGACAGTTAGAACTGCTTGGTGAAGTGGAGAGGTTAGCTAGATCTCTTCAACTGCCTGAGGATGTAGGTTATACATGCGAAACTGCTGGATATTTCTGGTTGCTTCATGTATACTCTCGCTGGGAACAATTCTTGGCGGCTTGTGCTGAGAATGAAGATAAACCAACATTTGTTAAAGACTGCTTTCCCTTCAAGGAATTTTTCTCTGACACTCCGCATCCAATTTTTATGGGGGAGTCTTTTGAGAAAGACATGAGAGCAGCTAAGGGGTGCTTTCGTCATCTTAAGACCATGTTTCAAGAGCTTGAAGAGTGTAGGGCATTTGAATTGCTCAAGTCAACGGCTGATCGAGCAAATTATCTCATGACCAAGCAGGCAAAGATTGTTACAATGACTTGCACTCATGCAGCTCTCAAGAGGAAGGACTTTCTTCAGCTAGGTTTCAAGTATGACAACTTGTTGATGGAAGAAAGTGCCCAAATATTGGAGATTGAGACCTTCATCCCAATGTTGCTCCAGAGGCAAGAAGATGGTTATGCATGGCTTAAGCGCTGCATCCTGATTGGTGATCATCACCAGTTGCCTCCTGTTGTGAAGAACATGGCTTTCCAGAAGTATAGCCACATGGATCAGAGTCTATTTACAAGGTTTGTTCGTCTCGGCATTCCTTATATTGAGCTCAATGCCTAGGGTAGAGCCAGGCCAAGTATAGCCAAACTGTACAACTGGAGGTACAGAGAAGAAAGGTAGAGGTGAAAGTGCCCCTTCCCTGAATCCCCTTGGTTTTATAAAAACGAGGGAGAAGCTGAATATGTTGTCAATGTCTATATGTACCTGCATTTACTTGGGTACCCAGCAAATAAGATAACCATTTTGACAACTTACAACGGCCAGAAACTTTTGATCCGTGATGTTATCAATAGAAGATGTGTTCCAAATGACTTCATTGGTCCACCCAGCAAGGTAAATTACTAAGGTATTAAGCTAGTAACTGCAGAGACTAGGTCTCAAGTCGTTCATTGGTGTTTAGGTGAAAAACTTGGAACTCGAAAAATAGGCCTGGAAGTTCTTAAGCTTAACGACTGAAGAGCAAGCGCATCATGTGGTAGAAAGAAAAGATGCATGTCACATCAGATTAAGTTTCAGCTGTACAGCGCAAATTTGTTGAAAATTTTTATATCCTGAGATGGGAAATTATCTGTTTCTACTGTCTATTCTAAATACTAATTGTAAGTAAAGCATCTAGCAATTTTGTGCTTAGCTAATGTTGTTGCTAATTTGATTCACCTATGACTATGCTACTTTCTTACTAATGATGGGAAATGTTATCCTCGTACACTCATTTTGTGTTGTCTCTCTGTTTGTGCTTTTGTAAAAAGGTTTGAGATTTTGATGGCAGTTTAGATGATGAAATTAGATGCCTTTGTATTTTCAATAAATATAATGTAAGAACATATTGTTTAACTACTCACACTTGGTTTTTATTTTATTTTATTGTTCTAACTTCTTATCACACCCTCAATACTTTTAGATTGATTTAATCTAATCTCTTTTAGCTATGTTTTTTTGTAGCAAATTACTAGTGAAAGTGTCATAGTATTCACTTGGTTTACTAATTAACGAATACATGACACTAGGGATAGTTTTGCTCAGTTACACCATTGTCTTTTTATATTTAAAATCACTCTAAGAAAATTATAAAATACAAAAAAATTCTTTAATTCATTTTAGAATTAAAAACGTATTTTCCAAGTCAAGGTTCACTTACTAGCATCCTCATTGGTTTATAAGTCAAATAACCGTTTCATGAAATACTTCTTGTTCATCTTATTTATTTTCTTTCCTTAAACCCCCATCTGTCCCGTGTCTATGATATGACATCTTCATTTGATTTGAATAGTGCCAATGTTTTAGAGTAAGATAGGTGTTGGGTTTATGCTTTACACATGTGAGTAAAATCCCTCATCAAATACTAATGAAAAAAAAATTAAACTGCTAATATTATATAATTAGGTCCAGACTCATATGCTAGAACCCACATAAGTGTGCTCATGAAATGTTCTTAGCTATGCAAAAGCTTACAAATACAAGTTGTAACTTCCATAATGTTCTTAAGCATAAAAATGACCTTTTATTTACAATTTTTATCAGTTGTCACTTCCATAATGTTTGCCTCATTGCTCTTCATTGCATAATTGTACACACAAAGAGTTTGCAAAGATGTTTGATAGAGGTCCAAAGCTTACACCATGAGACATAAATCTTTGAATGTCTATAAAGAAATAAATCAATTGAATGAACCTAACAATCACAGATCACGTTCCGGTTGGAGAAAGCATATTAGTAATTACTGTTACTAACATAAGAGCCTCAAAGAATGGCATTGATTTTTCAAGGAACAAGAGCTGAGCAATCTTGGGTCAACAGCCAACTTTCCCTATCTCTTTCAAGCACCATTGTCTCAGCATAAGACAATAAAATTCTTGATGTGAAAAAGTGAGTTGGACACTTCCTACAGGTGACTGAAAGCAACCTTGGCAAGAGGAGTGACTTGCTGAGCCCATGAGTTGTTTGTATTTAGGAAGAGGAAAAACAAAGTAGCAACATATCCTCTGGCAAGGACTTCAAATCTTCACATCCGCTGCCATTTCCAAAATCTTGAAGAGTCTTATGAGCCCAAATCCATCCACAGCCAGTGTGTTTGTTGCATCTGATGATGTTATTTAAATTAAACTGGGCATATGAAATATAAAATATATCATTCCTAAGTTGAAAATAAGAAAATATACAATATTTCATTCCTTTACCCCCACTTTAGTAAAATAAGATAAATAAATGCACTATTTTCATTTCTGAAATGCATTGATAAATTCACTTTGGATCATGGATATTTACATTCAAATGCTTTGGAAATCAACAATTTTTTAACTCAGCATTATCAAGTTTCTGATGGGATATAACTCAGCATTATCAAGCTCCAAAATTTGCCAAAGATTGGTTTGTAAAATTGAAGAAGAAATTCAAAAACAAATGAAGGATTTGTTCAGAGATGCTTTTCTATTTTAAAAATAATGATAAATCAGAACAATGGTCTGGGCCAAATGAGCTTGTATGGATTTTATTCCTTCCATGACTTGCAAGCCCATAGTTCTCACTAGAACTACTGCTTCACTTTTTTAAAATTCAACATCAGAATTGCACTTGTATATGCTTCTATTTGAAAATTAAAGGATCTTTACCTAGGACTAATTAGAAGAAGCATACAGGAAGATTGGTCTCTAAAAATCTCTTGTAATGTTACCTAGGATTGCTCAAATTTATTCATCAGTTGATGAGATACCAAACCCCTCCACAGCCAAATAAGGGCATTTGTTGGTGGTGAGCTGAGAAAGCCAGAACATTGGCCTTGTTCATGTGCTGCACAAAATAAAATATTAGGACTAGTGATGGTAAGGAAAATTTTTAGCGAGTACTACCAGAAAGTTAAGCTGATGCCTATTATTTCTTAATCTTTTTGAAAAAAAAAATATACAAAAAAGAAAAAAAGAAAAAGATTCAAAGGATTTGAAACTTGGAAATGCATAAACGAAGGGTTAGTCTAGTGGAAACTGGGATGAAGTACCTGGTGAGATTTGGAATGCTACCACCACCAATACTCTTTCAATGATATGATAAGTTTCTCCTAGATTTCCCAACCTCCTCTTGTCAAGCATATGGCAAGGTTTAGAAAATATAATTTGAATTCAAGAATTATGTGCAAAAGGAACAAAATTATTATCTCAATACATTTGCTTGACATTTCACAAAGAAATAATGAAGTTGAAGAAATTTCAAGTTCCTGATTCATACTTGATTTTTTTCTGAAGGAAATGATTTCCTTTTAATCAAATTTCAATGTTGACAATGCGGACCACCTGTGGTTATTTTCTCCATTGCTCTTGGAAGTCCTGTCTTGATCAAAACTAAACAATAAATGCTTTCAGGGCCAACCTCCAGGCACCAGTAATAATAGAAGGTTAGAAACCTTTGAGAATAAATCTTGAAAAAAAAAAAAACAAAAAAAAAAATTAGTACACCATTTGTACAAATCTCAAAGAAAGAGGTTTGAGTGCTTACCAAAAGTGTTGGTTGCAGAGGAAGTTTGAGTTGGTTGGCTGAAGTCACCCTGGATTTTGAAAGCAAGGTAATAGTTTTCATATCACAAGCTTGAATCTCACAGGGCTATTTATACCATATTATTGCTGGAAGCACCAAAGAAATACAAGCCAGATGGAAAACCAGGTAGAATTGTGCAGCAGCCTTGAAAATAAATTAAAATATTAAAGAAAGGAAAAAAGTTTAATAGCAAAATTCTGGTAGCAAGCTGAGAAAGTGACAAAATTAACCCAAAATATATATATATATATATATATATATTGATTCACGCAAATGCTTAATCTATCTGCCAAAATCATCATTGCAAAGGACAGTTTTAGAAATATAAGTTTTACATATAATACCTATAATAAATGAACTTTCTGCATAAATGCAACATGTCAGTCACTTTTCCTTGGGAAGAATCATCTAATAGAAGCACACACAATAAAGCAAAAGAATTGTCGACCACTTCCTGATTTTGTATGGGCTTGTTCTTGTTTCAGCCTTTCATACCTACTCATGTCAGTTAAATTTGATTATCCAAAATAGTGAAGGAAGGAAGCTGGAAAGTGTTCCGATTCATCATAATTAACATCAGTTAAACAATCCAATAATAGAAGGTACTAAATCAATTTGAGAACTTAATGGTTTTAGTAGAACATTTATGTACCTGACTCTAATATTTAAATGATGCCAAGTGAATGAAGAAAACAGCAAATGAGGACTCTTTCTACACTTTTAGCCGCACGATCACTTCATCACCAATTAATATGCTGAAGAAAATGGGCATTCTTGCTCCATTCTTTGCCCTTCTTCTTAATGGAACCATTCCTTCAACAAAGAACAACACCTAAAAAGTGGTTGATCTCAAGGCAGAAACAGATTATGACACTGTTCTTCAACCAGCGCTTCATCAAGTAGTAACACTTTTTCAGATATATTTATCAACAAATAAACTTATATTTATATAAAATTGAATGGAATGTACCTAACTGTAAAACAGCAGCTTGGGTTAAATTGGAATTTTAGCTCCTAAAATGACTTAAGGTCCGTTTGGATATAGCTTATTTTGCTTAAAACTAAAAACTGAAAATACTATAGTAAAATAATTTTTAAATGTATTGTGGGACTCATTTTTAATGAAAGTTCGTGTGAAAAAAGAGGTTTGTGGGTCCCGTGAACAGTGCATGGGACCCACTGACAGACAACATCCCAGTGCTTCTCAATAAATAAANTAGGAGATTTTGTTGTTTGCTTAGAGTGAATAAATTAGTATGGAGGAAAGGAAAAAGGAATGAATATGTTTTCAATTGTTTGATTTGAGGGAAGAGAGTGGGAAAGGGAATCGGAGAAAGGAAAATGAGTGGAGGATAAGGAAATTTTGTTATTTGGTGGGAGGGCCATACAAACTATTTTATTTCTTCCCAATTTGGGAGAAGAAGGAGAGAGTAATGATTCTTAAGGCCCACATAATGGTTATTTGCCTTCTCTTCCTCCTTTGCAATCTAATCAAGTACATGGAACGGAAGAAAAAATTGTAGTTATTTTCCTTTTCTTTCCTCTCTCCTATCATATTTTCTAAAGTAATTGACACTTACTATTATGGAAAGTGTAAAACTTTAATATATACTAGCCATGAGGCTTTTATTTTTTTGGTTAGTGATCCTATTTTGTAGATTTATATATATATATATATAATTTTTATTTTGAAAGTCTAATTTATGAGTAGATAAAGCAATTTAAAAATTAACAGGAGAGTGGTCCTATTTTTTAGGCAATATTTTAATAGGAGTTAAAGTTGCATTTTTATCGGATTGTCCTTTAGTTTTGTCTCTACTTAAATATAAAAGTGTAAGGGCTTTTTTGAACTAAAAAAATGATGAATCCAAATAGGGAAACTTCTTAAATAATAGTATAGATATATATATATATATATCTTCTATAATATATTATTATTTAGACACGGCCACAAAATGAAATTTATACTATCATTGCAACTTTGCAAGAGTGAAGAAGCCACATGCAAAATGCCATGAAAGGATTGGCCCCTAAACTATCATATATTAATATTATATCTATTATATTAAAGTCAAAGCATAACCATAATTTAAATTAACTTCTAATTGTAATTTAATTTTGCTCTAAGTGTCTATTTTAATTTCCTTCCTTTTGATATCAAGTGACCAATTCATAATACTTAATGTGAAAGTCAAAAAACACCTCACTCACTTAGATAAAACCACCCTTTTTACTATTATTGAATGTTTTGGTGTGTAAGCATGAGTTACAACATGGTAGGTGTATAATATCATAGGGTACCAGTATCTTACAACTCAAGAATAAAATAGCATGAAGCTATGTGATGTAATATTGCATTTTTGCCCAAATATGTCTAACAAACCCAAAAAAACACACACACGCACAGGGATCAGGGTCGGCAACTATTAACTAAAATAAAATTGTGTTACTATGCTTCTCCAAAAATGGATTACAGTGTAGCTTCTTCAAAGCAATTATTTCCCCTTTTTTTTCTCTCTCTACAAAAAATTTGTCTAAGTTGTTGTATGGTCATTTACAAGCATAGAGGCCCGTAGATAAGGGAATAAGGGAAAACGAAATTAAAAAAAAAATTTAATTATACACAAGTTCACAAGTAATCATTTTTGTTCTCTTTTAGCCTTACAATTAATGAAAATGATGTGCATTTGGGTTATTTTTTTGCCAAAAAACTTATACGTTTATTTGTTGAAAATTGACCCCCAAAAAAAAAAATTATAATTATATCTAAAGAAGTGAGATTCTAAAAAGTTGTACATAAACAGATAAACAAACGGAAAAAAGTTAATAAAAATACATATAAATATTACCTAGTTCACTGATACTGTTATTAGCATATGATCATGGCAAGATATGCCAAGTTAGGCAATATGTTTAGCAACTACGCTAAACTTCCAATTTTTAAGTCAGTCTCATTTACTATCGCCTGTGTGGGGTGAGTTGGTACTTTCCCAAGCCTTTAGGCTCTAAGGGTTTGAGGATCTAAATTTGAGTGGTCCTAGGGTGAGAAGGGGAGGGAGGTAGAGGTTGGGTCATGGGTGTTGGGGTTATTTAATTAAGTAAAAATTTCAAACCAATCTCAAAAAAAAAAAAAAAAAAAAAAAAAAAAAAAAAAAGAAAAAGAAAGAAAAAAGAAGCTGTCGGTCACATTTAATTATTGTTTTGGTACTTATATTGGTGGAAGGGATAGTTGGTTAGAAGTTGAAGCCATACTTTCGTAGCATAATTAATGAGTGGCTGAACGGGACCCATGGCCATTGGCACCGCCATTCTTGTTAACCTAAACTAGCTAACTCTCACTTTTTAATATACATATATATATATATATATATATATATATATATATATATATAAAACTCTCACTTCCTCCATGTATGCAACCTAATTTCATTTTCGGGGGTTAAAGAACGAATAAAAATATTTCTGAATTTAAAATTGAAAAATTACGTATAAAAAAATATACAAAATTTATAAATTCATATTTATTATATCATTGTATTTTCAATATTCTTCTAATTCATGAAAAAAAAATCACATTTGGAAATATGTGTCATAGACAATAAATTCAAATCATAGATAATATATGCGTAAGTATGATTCGGATCTACTATTATCTCTTTATAATAAAAAAATATATGAGAAAAAAAATACAAAATGTTATTTTTAAAAAGCATACCTGCATATTTAATAGTAGTAAATTAATCATTGAACCACTAGTTTGGATGGCACTGCCAGTTATCCCAGCATGAAGAGTGCATGCGAATAGCATCGGGGCATGATCTCCTATAAGAGTAATTATTAGGTGTTCTCGAAGTATGGTGATATGATTCTTCCTCTCACAATCATAGTATATTCCACTAATTAAATTCATTGTGGAATTTATTTATGAAAGTATCAAATAATTTCCCTCCTTAAGCTATATTTCAATCAAAGAAAAAAACGAGTAATTCTTAGGTATTTTCAGGATATGATAAATGGTGTTTCCTCCTCTCATATTCATTGTGAAATCTACTATAAATGTGAGAAGAATGAGCACTATTTCGCTATACTTTGAGAGTATCTAAATATTTCCTAGAAAAATCACTCATGAGAGAAGAGCTCCACCCTAATAGAATGTCCTTAATATATTCCGAGGAACTTGGGCGAATGCCCTTAATCTATTAATTTTCCATTTGTCCTTACTTTTTAACTATCTATTAGTATTACTTATTTAAGGGATATGGGCAAGATATTTGGGTAATTCATGAGAAAGGCTAAGCTTTTATGGATATACAGTTATACGTTATGTTATGTCTTTTTTTATTCTATATAAGATAGAATTTCTACTCTAACCTAATCTAAGTGTATATGTATGTGAAGCTCCTTCCTGAAGACTTGAACCCTGGTCCTTGTCTTAAGATTTCATTTCTAATTCATATTAAATTACGCGATACTATTCTGTAGTAAATAATAAAAAAGTCAAAAACTTTGTAGCTTAATTAGTAGACATTTCTTGGTATTTTGAAAGGAGACATCCAAGATTTAAATTTGTCTCTCCTATTTTAACTATCAAATTATCCACACAAAAAAACACGCAATTCTATATTAATCTTATATTTATAAGCTATTAAAGCTTCTCCATTAAGAAAAAGGGGGGGGGGGGGGGGAAGGACAAATGATAGATATAATAGCAAAATAAAATGAGTACAATCGTAAAATTAAGCGAACTCATGAGGTTGAACTGAATAGATGCAAATGCAACTTAGGAAATTTCAGGCCTCTTAGAACATTCACGAACAAAATGGGCTTTTGCCCTTAATTTTTTTATTTTATTTTTTATTTAGCAATTTGCCACTATTTCGAAACTATATAGGGAAATGCCCCTATTTCGATACTCGATTACCCTAAAATCGAGTTTCAATGAAATACTCGATTAGTAGAAAATCGAGTTATGCCTGATCAAACTTAAAAAAAAAAAAAAAAAAATGCATGGAACTCGACCTTCATGAAATCGAGTTCCATGCAAAATTTTTTTATAAGGGTCATAGCTCCATATTCATGGAGACCTATAGTGGCGTTTTTAAGTCCTATAATGACGTTTTAATCCCTATAGCAGCGTTGTCCAGCAATTTTTTTTTTTTCATACTCTGATTGCCATATACTAGGTTTAGGGAGCCCTATAATGGCGTTTTTAAGCCCTATAGTGACGTTTTTAAGCCTTATAGCGGCGTTTTCCTGCAAATTTTTTTAATAAGTTTGATTGTCCCATACCAAGTTTAGGAAGCCCTATAGTGGCGTTTTTGAGGCCTATAGTGACGTTTTTAAGCCCTATAGTGGCGTTTTAAACTCGATTTACTCCATGCTTTTTTTTTTTTTTTTTCTTTAAGTTTGATTGGGCATACTCGATTTTCTATGAATCGAGTATTTCATTGAAACTCGATTTTGGGGTAATCGAATATCGAAACAGGGGCATATCCCTATATAGTTTCGAAATTGGGGCAAATTGCTAAATAAAATCAAAATTAAGGATAAAAGCCCATTTTGTCTGAACATTCACATAAGGCAAGGTATTTGCAAGTTTCAATTAAATTCTTACTCATTGTCAACCAACTGAGATCTAAAATATCCCATATCATGTTATGAATAAGCTAGCCAAAATTTTAGAAAGCTACGATACCTCACTTAAGTTTGGCCGGACAAAATGGGCTTTTGCCCTTAAAATTTTTTTTTTTTTTTTTTTTTTAGCAATTTGCCCCTATTTCGAAACTATACAGGGATATGCCCCTGTTTCGATACTCGATTACCTTAAAATCGAGTTTCAATGAAATACTCAATTCGTAGAAAATCGAGTATGCTCGATCAAACTTTTAAAAAAAAAAATTGCATGGAACTCGATTTTAATCGAGTTCCAAAACGCCACTATAGGGCTTAAAAACGCCACTATAGGGCTTAAAAACGCCACTATAGGGCTCCCTAAACCTAGTATGGGGCAATCATACTTAAATTTTTTTTTTTGGCAGGAAAACGCCACAATAGGGCTCCCTAAACTTGGTATGGGGCAATCAGACTTCTATTTTTTTTTTTTTTTTTTTTTTTTTTTTTTTTTTGCAGGAAAACGCCTCTATAGGGCTTAAAAAGGTCACTATAGGGCTTAAAAACACCACTATAGGTCTTCCTGAATATGGAGCGATCACACTTACAAAATTTTTTTGCATGGAACTCAATTTCCTGAAACTCGAGTTCCATGCAAATTTTTTTTTTTTTTTTTAGTTTGATCAGGCATAACTCGATTTTCTACAAATCGAGTATTTCATTGAAACTCGATTTTCTACAAATCGAGTATTTCATTGAAACTCGATTTTAAGGTAATTGAGTATCAAAATAGGGACATATCCCTATATAGTTTCGAAATAGGGGCAAATTGCTAAATTAAAAAAAAAAAAATTAAAGGCAAAAGGCTAGAATGTCTCAAAATTTATTGTATTTGTACAATTTGTATATTGTTACCTAACTGACTAATCATTTTGTTGTTTTTAGCACTTTTCACTTCAATTGTCCGATGTCGCTCTCTCCAACCTTCCACGGCAACGTTTTCCATGACGTCAAGAAAGTGTAACCGTAAAAAGTGAATATAGAGAGGTTTTTTTTTTTTTTTTTTTTTGGATTTGGTGAATATAGAGAGTTATCTAAAATAAAAGGAGTGAACGGGTTTTTGTATAGAATTTAACTGGACTTATTCAGCCTTGCTATAAATGCTCTACACATGTCACAGCCCATAATGTGTTACACACTTATGGGCTCTAGTCTAGGGGCTGTTATTGCATATTCCGAACTATATAATAATTTTTTCTAATCTAACATAATGTGCCGTTGTGTACACCCAACCTTAGGGACCCAAGGGCTTGATGCATTCCATTAGACTAAACTAGGGAACTACCAAGTTAGTTTGATCCTCCTTTTTTTTTTTTCTTTTTTTTCCTTTTTTTGCAATGAATTTTTTCAACCCCAAAAAAGAGAGTAAAGTCTCTCTTATTTTAAAAAATAAAAATAAATACCAAACTGAGAAAGAATATATTATAAAAAAAAAAGTTCAAAACTTTATCAAAAAAAGCATTTAGGCATGCACTTATTCACAGGCAATTTCACAACGTGCCCAGATGGAAAGTTGTGATATATATATATATATATTTTATAAAATAAAATATATATTTTTTTTTTATTTTCATACAAACCTACAATTGATCCAGGCTAAAGATCACTCCATCGTGTTCTTAGCCGAAACATGGGTGGATGAAGCAAGGCTAAAAAAAATAAAAAGAGACTTTGATTTCTCTAACATGTTCTTTGTTGATAGGAATAATCGAGGTGGTGGACTTGTGATGTACTGGAGGAATTGTGTGGACTTACAAGTAGATACCAGCTCAAAAAATCACATTAATGCCATTGTTAATAAGGGGAAGGAAGATGCTTGGCGGATAACAGGATTTTATGGAGAACCCATCACGCATAAACGTTTTGAATCATGGAATTTATTACGACAATTAAATAATCATATTACTCTTCCATGGTTGTGTGCGAGGGATTTTAATGAGTTGCTGAAAAGTTCAGAAAAGTGGGGAGGAAGCAATAGAAGCCAAACATAGATGTAGATATTTAGAGAAGCAGTGGATGAGTGCGGTTTTATAGATCTTGGCTTTGTGGGATCTCAGTTCACTTGGCAAAAACATGTTGTTGATGGCCATTCGATTTGGGAAAGACTAGACAGAGCTCTAGCCAATAATGAATGGATGCTTAGATTTGCGGAGTCAAGAGTTTACCAATTATCTGTCACATCTTCTGATCATAGTCCTTTATGGATTAGGCCAAAGAGTTTGGATCTTCCACATATTGCCAATCCATTCCGGTTTGAAGAAATGTGGTTGTCTGACAAGGGATGCACAGAAGTGGTAGAAGCAGTATGGTCTTCTCAAGAAGGTCTAGATCCAAATGTAAGGGTGGTTCAAAAGATCGAGAAATGCGGGAAAGAATTAACTCATTGGAGTAAAGTCCACTTTAGGAATTCATATCTGAGTTAAACCTGAAGAGACTACTCATTGAAGCTAAAAAAGAAGCTTTGTAGTCTGGTGATAATTCACGTGTAAGATCTCTCAAGGCAGATATTAATGATCTTTTAGATAAGGAATCACGCATGTGGCTATAAAGGTCAAAAGTGCTATGGGCGAAGAATGGAGACCAGAATTTAAAGTATTTCCATAGAAGAGCTACCCAAAGATACCGAAAGAACTCCATTGTAAAAATCAGAAACTGCGAAGGGCAATGTGGTTTAGATATGGAAGAAGTGACGGCTACATTGGTGGACTACTATAGAGATCTCTTCACTTCCAGTCAACCTCCTCAGCATAATGAGACTATTAATTCCATTCAGAATATAATTACAGAAGATATGAACTCTCAGCTTTCAGCTCAATTTATGGCATGGGAAGTAAAGGAAGCAATTAAACAGATGGCTTCGCTAAAAGCTCCAGGCCCTGACGGTATGTCCCCTCTATTTTTTCAAAATTATTGGAACCTAGTTGGAAATGATGTCACTTTGGATGCTCTTAGTTTTCTAAATTCGGCTACCCAACCACCTCACCTAAATCACACCTTTATCACCCTTATCCCAAAAATAAAAAGCCTATAAAATGTTTCTGAATATAGACCCATCAGTTTAGGTAATGTTCTATATAAAATATTTTCGAAAGTTTTAGCAAATAGATTAAAAAAAGTTTTACCAAAAATTATTTCGGAACATTAAAGTGCTTTTACTAAAAGTAGATTGATTTCTGATAATATTTTGGTAGCTTTTGAATCACTTCATAGCTTGCAAAAACATAACGGGAGAGATAATTATATGGCGATTAAATTGGATATGAGTAAAGCTTATGATAGGGTGGAATGACCATATTTGGAGATGGTAATGAGGAAGCAAGGTTTTAGTGAACAGTGGGTGAAATTGCTGATGTTGTGTGTTACTACAATTTCATACTCTATATTGGTGAATAGGGAGCCCAAAGGTATGATCCATCCAACAAGGGGTATTCGTCAGGGAGATCTACTCTCACCCTTTTTGTTTTTAATATGCATAAAGGGTCTTCATGGTCTCATGAACCAAGCCTCACTCTCTGGAGAGATCCAAGGCTATTAGCTTTGCAGAAATAGCATGAAACTAACCCATTTTCTTTTTGCAGATGACAGTCTCCTATTTTGTAGGGCAACAGTGTAGGAGTGCCAAAAAGTACTTGAAATCCTAGAGACTTATGGTAGATGTTCTGGCCAGCAGATAAATAAAAACAAAAATACCATATTTTTTAGCAAGCTCACCTCAAAAGATATGAGAAACCACATAAATCATGCTCTGGGAGTTCCTGAAATCAAGCAATATAAGAAGTAGTTGGGGCTACCCTTATTTGCGTGGAGGAGAAAGAAGGCTAGTTTCAACTTTATCAAGGAAAAGGTGCGGAGGAAATTACAAGGATGGGAAGAGAAGCTACTTTCACAAGCAAGGAGGGAGGTATTAATTAAAGCTGTGGTCCAAGTAATACCCACCTATACCATGAGTTGCTTTGAACTCCCAGTAGGTCTATGCTCTGAGATTGAAAACCTTGTCAAGAAATTTTGGTGGGGACAAAGAGGTGAGCGTAGAAAAATCCATTGGATGATGTGGGAGAGTCTTTGCCAACCAAAAAAAGGAAGAGGTATGAGTTTTAACGATTTAGCCTTATTTAATGATACTCTCTTAGCAAAACAGGCATAGCTCCTTCACAATAAAAATTCTTTGTTTTATCGGATCTTCAAGGTGAAATTTTTTCCTAATTGTTCCATCATGGAGGCTGCTCAGTCATCTAGAGGTTCTTATGCTTGGTAGAGCATATTGAAAGGAAGAGATGCGTTGAAGAGAGGAGCAAGATGGAGGATAAGTTATGGGGAGAATGTTAGCGTGTGGAATGACACTTGGGTACCATCCCGAGATAAGCCTATAGTGCAATCACCAGTGTTGGAAGGCTTTCAAGAAGCCAAAGTGAGTGACCTCATCAACCCGGATACTCACAAGTGGGAGACATATTTGATTAAGGGCCTGTTCACTCCCCAAGAAGCTGAACTGATTTTGAGTATTCCTTTGAGTCAGAGGAGGATTGAGGATAAAATAATTTGGCTATTTGTCCCTTCAAGTAATTATACGGTCAAGTCATGTTATAATTTTCTAATTAAAGAAAATTCATCTCAAGTCACAAGCTCAACCAATCCGGGCCTTAATCAAGCTCTCTGGAAAAATATTTGGGATGCTTCTGCTCCAAACAAAGTGAGGAATTTCCTCTAAAGAGTGTGTAAAAATGCAATTCCAGCAAAGATGAAGGCAAGCTTCCAAGCATTGGTTCATCATGTTATAGCTGAAGGCAAGGATTTGGAGAGTTTTGCCATGCTAGTTTGGGCGATATGGTATCAAAGGAACCAAGTGAGGGTCAACCAGAAAGAGTTCACTTACAACCTGAAGAGGATGAATTTCATACGGACGAACCCTCATATGTACAGGACGGATCTGCATCTAGACAGACTCAGTACAGACAGGTGAGGGATCCATGAGGAATCTGATTTTGTTATCTCATAATCTCTAGAAAAACCCTAGATTGGAATACTTACGGTGCACACCATAGAATGAAATCCTAGCGCAAATAGGATTCTAGAAGCTGCACACATTAATGAAGATCTTCTCTATAAGGAAAAGACTTGTTCATCACGTTTAGGACTATTGAACAGGATTCCTATAAGGAAAGGACTTTTACTCCAAGGGAAAGACATCAATCTTCGATTACTATAAAAGCTCCAATACTCTCACAAATCAAGGTACGCATAATTGACCATCTCTAGCACTTTGGAGTTGTAAGAGATTCTAACTTGATCTTCGGAGAGTATTTGGCCGACACCACACCGATACTTTCTGTTAAGGTCTTTCTCATTTCTTGTGTTGTGCAGGTTACATTCTGAGCGTGTGAGTATTGTGTGGCTCACTGGTGATTTTTCGGCATCATCACAACCAAATCGGTCTGTTGGCCATCTAAATGTTACACGACTTTGTGCAGGTGCTTCCAGAAGGCAACAGCAACTCCAGTCAACGAGAACAGAGGACCGACAAGTTCGATGGCAACCTCCTCCAATGACGATATTTAAAGTAAACTTCGATGGGGCTGTATTTAAAGAAGATAAGAGAGTGGGGTTGGGTGTAGTGATTTGAAACTACCAAGGTAAGGTCATCGCATCTTTGTCTGAGAATATAGCACTCCCACCATCAATCGTGGATGTTGAAGCTCTAGCAGCTGTCCATGCGGTGTCCTTTGCAGCTGAGTTAGGTGTGTCTTCTATCATCATTGAGGGAGATTCTAAAGTAGTTATTAAAGCCATGAGGAGTGAGGAGGAATCACGGTCAACATATGGTCATTTGATTGCTGCAACAAGACAAATTATGGATGGCTTCAGCAGCTTGAGTTTCACGCACACTCGTAGGCAGGGTAATAATTTGGCAAATAACCTTGCTAGACATGTTAAACATATTAGTGGTTATCTTGTGTGGATAGAGGATGTTCCATCACAGTTACAAAGTGTACTTCAAGCCGACTTTGGCTAGTTTGATTTAATGAAAGCTTATGATCTTGATTCTAAAATAATAATAATAATAATAATTCAAAATTGTTTTAGCATATGAGTTTCAGTTAACTCAACTGTTTAAGTCGCCATAGGTTGAAACTCTCTCAAAAAATTGTTTTAGCATCTTATAGAGTTATTAATGTAACTATATCATGATTCTCAAAAAAAAAAAAAAAAAAAAAAAGGGTAACTATATCATGAAGTTCCTAAAATTCTATACCACGTTATCATTATTTTAATAAACGTTCACTATCATTATTGTGGGAGGTGGAATTCTTTAGGAAGGATCACAAGCCAAGGCGTTTCGCTGATACTAATCAGCACATACGCTCACCCAAATCTTTATGAACATGCCCTTCCCTGAGGGGTTTATCAATGACAATATGGTGATAAAGACAGATTGAATCCATATCAGCAGAGTAATCATTTTATTTTTGTGAATTTTTATGGTCATACTCTTATGTAGAAATGGAAGGACTATTTATAGGCTTCCAATATGGACATGTCTCACCAATCTCAAGATTTGGGACTAACATGAACATTATCATTCTAAGAGTCTGTTTGGATATAGCTGAAAATTGAAATTGAAAACTGAAAAACACTGTAGTAAAATAATTTTTAAATGTGTGAATAGTACCATAGGACCTATTTTTAATGTAAAAGCTATTGAAAAGTAAAATTTGTGGGTCTGTAAACAGTAAAATTTGTCTCTCAAAAAGCTGGAAACACATAAAAAACATTAAAAAAAAAACAAAAAATAGAAGCTGAAAACGCAAACGCTAGACGAAAACGTACACTAACATAATGACCTGTAGAGTGCAACTAGGCAGTACTGACCAACCTAATAAGGGGATAGATTGCATCACCATAAATTTGATGTGTACTAGTTGTGGCGCATTAAATGTGGAGATGGTTGTGTATGGCAGCTGATCATTCTTTTGAGGTGGAACTGAATGGAGGACACTCGTTTTTAGGTAGAGCTCGCCGGCATAGTGCTAGGATTGGTCCTCAAGATTCATGAGGCTAATGTCCCTTTCTAGCTTTCAAGTCTCTCTCTGTTCACATAAACGACCACATTTTATTTATTTATTTATTTATAAAATGATTGAAGATATAGTTATTTTATTTACAAGTTCAAGTTTGGTTCACTTTTTTGTCAACAAGCTCGAGTTATTTCTTTAATTACTCAATTATCCATATAATAAAACTATGACTAAATTTTTTTCACTAATTCACAAATGTATGAATCTTTACTACGGATGGATAGTATATTATCAACAAATTCCAAATAATAATTTGATTTTATGCGAACTCATTTACGAACTTACACATTTTAATCACAAGTATATCTAAGTATAATTTTAGACCGTGAGGTCACAACAACAACAACGACAACATTATTATTATTATTACTACTATCGAGTTTCAATGTTTATGAGCTTGTTCTCAAATACATTATAATGTTTGAACATGCTTATTTAACGGTCTAGTTTAAACTTGGGCTTGGGCTTAAGCTTCAGTTATTTGTTACTTAAACGAACATAAGCAAACATTTTTAAGAAGTCAAACTCGAATTATTTATAAATAGCTTGATTTATTTAAAGTGTTATCTAAAATGGATAGATAATAGGAATGCTAGAGGATACTCAAACTTTATATTACTTCAGAACATTAGTAATATAATAACCATTCGGCTAATTTCATTAATATTTGACAGCACAATCCAAAAAAATAAGACCAGTATTGGGCTAGTATGTAGCTAGACTAATTTAAATTTTAGCTTAATTTTTATAATTAGGCCGGTGCAAATTGTGGTTGAAAGTTGTTGTGGCTAAGCACGTGCTTCTCCTGGAACTCTCGAGATAGGACACCTGTAACTTGGTTCCCACATAGGTGTTTTACGTGTCATACATTGGGAACAGAACCTGCCATGGCATTACACACGCCGCACCGCACATGTTTCACATTTCCTTGCAAGCAAGAAACAGTGAAACGCACACCAACACCATTCTGCAGAAACCTACAAATAAAAGATCTATTAATTGACTTCAACATCTCATCATCGAAAAGGTAAGCATATATCTAATGTATGATGATAATATAAAATTCTTTTTAAGGGTCCACTTGTCCAAACAAGAGCCGGGATGACCTATAAAATGTAAACACTCAATCGGAGAGCACCAATGTGATGCTAAAGTAAATTCCTTCCATGCTTAAGTCAAAACTCGTAAGGAATACCTTTCGTGTGTGCGATGAGGTTTTTTTTTTTTAGTGGTTCTATTTTGTAAATAAATAGAAAAAATGTATTTTTTTTAATTATATATATATATATATATTTTATTTTGAAATTTTAATTTATAAGTAAATAAATTAATTTGAAAATTAATAGAAGAGTGGTTCTATTTTTTAGGCAATATTTTAGTGAGAGTTAAAGTTACATTTTTACCGGATTGTCCTTTAGTTTTATCTCTACTTAAACATAAGAATGTAAGGACATTTTTGAACTAAAAAATAAGGAATTCAAACAGGGAAAACCCCTTAAATAATAGTATAGATTTTGAACTAAAAAAATAATGAATCCAAACAGGAAAAACCCCTTAAATAATACTATAGAAGAATGTGAAGAAAACAATAAGTTTTATGGTGTTTTCTCTTATATTTTAGGGAATGTGTGGATTGTTGCTAATATGGAGGTCTCTTAAGCCCACTCATTTGACAAATTATATAATTCTCATTTTACTAAAAGACTCTCATCTTTTTAAAATTGCTAAGTTAGTTTATGGAAAAAAAAATTAGATTAACTCAATAATTTTAAATAAGTGTAAGTCTTGTAGTGAAATGATAGACAAGTGACGTGGTCCTATTGTATAATATCTCTGCTCCTTCCTTCATTCCCTTTCATTATCTTTTGTCATGGAATAATGAGAACTACGACATTTATGGGGAGCGCAAATCTAGTGATTTAGGCCAATAATTGAAGATCGTGGGTTGATGGGCGAGAATTTCACATCTTAATTTAGGAGAGTGTATCTTTCTGTATTGAGGTTTGGTTTAAATGACTTCATCTCTTAGGTCTTCAATTGATGAACCAAGGCTGCCTATTTTGCCTTGTGCTGTGAGCGAGCATATTGACCATAGTTGGAAGAGCTACTTTCATCCCATAAGATACCTTCTCCATTAACAATCGAATGCAATCCTTGAAAATTCGACTCTTTCTTATGAAGCTAAATTCCCCAAAGTAGGTTACCTTGATCAATGAATGAATTATGGTGAATCTCCATTTCCACCCAAAAGGAAAGGCAAAAACCTTCAAACACTCCAATCATGGCATGGGAGGATCTATTGGGAAATTTGACAAACTTCAAAGTAAGGCACCTCTCATTAATGTCTAATTCCAAAGCAGTTAGTCTGTATGGACAGAAAACTTCATCGAAATTTTCACAAATTTTTTTTTTTTGGTTGGGTAGATGGGTCCAAGTAAAAGGTGATGACAGTATGACACCCTATGTGAAAGAGTGAAAATTTCGGTCTATATTGCAGCTCTCTTTACAAAGTGTAACAAACTACATGTAAAATGAAATATATAATATTCTAAAATCCATTTATTATATACTCTGTTTGTCACCACGTCGAAAGGAAAGAATGTTGGCGTCATAACCTTTGGCTGAGCAAATTTATCGGATATATTATAGGGTAAACTTGTAAATTTAGAAATATTAAGGTATTATTTACAATATTTTGCTTTTTTTTTTTTGGGCTAAAGTGCAAACTAGTGAAACTACACCTCTAAAGTTTTTTTTAATAATTTTTTTTAATATTTTCATTATCATTTTTATTTAGTTCATTGTAATTTTTAGATTTTAGAAAATTCATTTTGATTTTTTAAAGTTTTTTTAGGCTAAAAAACGGTGTGACATAATGAAAATGATGTACGTCATTTTATTAGACGAATTAAATTCACATGACAAGCTTATGTACTTAACTGAAAATATGGATGAAATGGCTACTTATGCAAATAAAATATAACTTTTACACAGTAAAATTCAAATTCAAAAACTTCATGGTGTAAAATTCAAAAACCTCAAGCTTTAGGGATGTGTTAGGCATTTTAACATTTATTTTTTTAGCATTTTTGTTGTCAACAACAACAATAAAACCAAATAAATAACTCACCCTGGCACAATTATAATTTTTCAAGAGTCATCATTTTCCACATGAGGGGGAAAAAAGATCAATGGTTACATGACTTAAAGAAAATATATGTAAAATAATTTACATTTTTTCCCAAAATTACAAAAAATTTGTACGAATAATTCACAATAAAAAGATATATAGTTTTTGGTTTTTACATTTCAAAAAGATCTCAGAATTTGATTGATATTAGGATTTTTCACTAATTGATTTCGCATCATTGGTCACATGATGGTCAAAAGATTTTTTCATCCACAAGAATTAATGGAATTTAGTGCCATGGGTAAAATTGGCAATATGAAAACCTCATGGACTTATAAAGAATAATTGAAACTTAGGAGATGTTTTTACAATTGACCAAAATCACATTGGCTGTTTTCACATTTAGACATTTTCTTAATTTGTATACTAAATTTCATATAGATAGAATATTATTGAATCTATAAACCCATATTTTGCATATGATATGTGAAAATTCAAACATTTTCATAGTTGAGATTGTCACTCTCCTCTGATCATTTTAATTGTAAATATGAATGACATAAAAAGAAAAGAAAGTAGAATCTTGTAAAGATACACTTTCCAAAAAAAAAAGAAAAAGAAAAAAAAAGAGCATAAATAGAATTCAATGAGTGATATTACAAGCACAAACAATTTTACAATATTTTTACAAACTGTTATTGTAGCCAACTTCTTACTAGTTCTTATCTGGGCCTATCACTAACATCACTTTTTTATTTACCAATAAACACTTGTCACGTCAACCGTTTGTAAAAAAATTTATAAAAAAGTTTGTAACTCTAGCATTTTTCGAATTCAATATACAATAATAAAATTTAGATATGATTTCTTAAATGTTGTTAAGGATTTTCAATCAAATTCAAAAAAGAAAATGTTGTGAATGTAACTGTCGTCTTTTGATTAACCCTTGATTAGTATGTAATAAAAGAGTTTGGCTTACCTCCAGTATTTTTTTTTTTTAAAAAATCTCATTTTATTTTAATGATAGACTATCGCATCACCCACCAACTAAATAAAATATAAAAATTAAAATTTACTATCACTTGCGATTATATATTTAAAACAAAAGGACTATCTAATTAAAAAAATACTAAAGATAAGCCAAATCTATAAAAAAAAATGTGCTCTTTTTTTTTTTTTAAAGCACCATTGAATTCAACTAAAAGAAGTCAGTTGGTCCTTAATTAGTGCACCTAAAAGTTTTAGGTATTGCATAATAATCTCCGCAAACAAACGGTAGAAAAAGGCAAAAATTAAGAAAGGAGAAGCCAAACACTCCTCAATAAGACTGCTCGATACAAACGATGCTCAACAAACCTCAACAAACAACACAGAAAAATACGAGTTGGGCTTCTATATATAACGTTGTCAAAAACCCTTTTTCTCTCACACACACACTCAACACACAACCTTCGTGCTCTCCGTCTCTCCCAAAACCCCATTTCTCTTTCTCTCTCTACAAGCTCAGATCTCTCTCTCTCTCTCTCTCTCTCTCTCTCTCTCAATGGCCTCTGTTACAGGAACTTCGATTTCCATGGTCTCCTTCAAGGCCAGCTTGGTAATGATATTTCGATCTTCGTTTTTTGTTATTTGTTTTTCTTTCTTTATAATTCAATCAGTGAATCGTTGTTGTCAGATTTATGATTTCTTTTTTAATTGTTTGATATTTGTTTTATAATCATACTGTGGTTCTGCTTAGTGACTCAGATCTTCGTTTTATAAGCTCTATTTTCCTTTTTAATTGAAGGAAAGCTAGAAATGTTTGATATTGATCTTGAATGTTAAAGTGGGTTATGTATTTGTGGTTATTGCAATTTGTGTTATTGGATCGGTTTCTTCAATATTGATGTTTATAATTTGCATCTTATAACTAAGGAATGATTAAGTTTCAATTAAGTTCTTGTTTACTGGCTATTATTTTAATTTATGTGACTATTAAGATTCTGATATGTTGTATATGATTAAAAGTATCAATGATTTATGAGACAAATATTTTTACTTTATATTCTACCAAAGAAAATTTTGTGGTCGGTAAAATATACAGGACCGTTTTTAGTCTCTCTCTAACTCTTTGTTTTCTGTTGATGTTATTCAGAGTTTGGACTTTGGATTATTTAATTTCGAACATAACTATTTCATTGGTCAACCGGTAAATTCTCTTGTGGTCAAACAAAGGACCTGGTTTCGAATCACCCCTATCCCAAAAATCAATTGCCGTTTTGGCCTAATAATAAAGAGGAATTATCATGGAGTGAATATATATATATATATATAAAATTTTGAATGTTCATAGCATGCCATGTTTTACAAGACCCATTTGCAAAAAATGGGTCTCATATAGTGTGATCAGCGTGATTTTCTGGTACTAGAAAATCCCATTTTTATGGTTGGTGGATACGGCTTTAGGCTGTTTGGAGATAAGACCATTCAAATTAGATGCTTAGTAGATTAATTGATGCTTGTTGTGTAAAAATAGAGAGATTAAGTCAATTTTTTTTACTTTAATCTAAACAAATATTTTAAGTTGCCAGAACTGATGACTGGATTTTACTTTTCAAATTGTTGAAAATATATGACCTATTAGTAAAAAAAAAAACAGTATTTTTAAGAAAGGTAAATTGGGTCTTAATTCATTTATTGTGGTTGATTGGCTAACCAGGCACCAAGCAGCAGGATCTCTAATCTGAAATCAGTTTCCTTTCCTATTAGTGGGAAAAGCTTCACAACTCTTAGGATGCAGCCAGCACGTTTCCATATTTCTTGTGCGGTAATTTCTTCACTATTCCAGAACATATCAAATTTATCAATATTTTGACCTTTCAACAATCATATTATATTGTTCTTTGCATTCTAGATATTTTCACTAGCATTGTATAAACTGATTCATCATTTGTTTGTCAAACAAAAGCCTATCAGAACCCTGACGAGGTTAACCTTACGAGTCCAGTGGCAGTCAGTCAGAAAGTTTTCCTAAATATCTAAAATGTGTCATGAACAATGTGCTACATGTGATTGTCAGGGTTGTTCAGCCTCTCAGTCTGTCTTTTATACTCTCATTCCACTTCTTGGAAAAGAGATTAAGTTCATGGGTTACTAGTCCAGATAAGAAATTGGGTGTTCCTCTCCCAACCTATTGTATAAGCTGCTTTGTCTTTGGGTTATCCATGTGAACATTTGTTTTCTTTGGACATATTATGTGGTTTTAAATAATGAAACTAGTACATATATATAGATTTCAAGCGTAGTGTTTGTATGTTGATGTAACCAGCAACAAGAATGCTAATGCTCCTGTGCAGGCCAAACCAGAGACAGTGACGAAGGTGTGTGAAATTGTGAAGAAGCAGCTAGCTCTACCTGATGATTCTGCAGTCACTGGAGAGTCAAAATTTGCTGCCCTTGGAGCTGATTCTCTCGACACGGTACCCTAATATCTCTACCCAAGAAACATCTATTATATTTTCCTGTACATATTATTTTGTTCTGATGCAACTCTTAATTAAAGGCCCGTTGTTTATTTTGTTACTGTACAACCATCAAGCAACTTTGATATTGCTGTTGTACTTGTTTGGAAAGGTAATGCTTGAATATATCTGAAATGAGAGGGAAATCAAATTCTCTGAATGTAGATGTGTTCGCTTAACCTTTTAACTTGTACCTTCTCCAAGAATAACAATAAGTCAATAATTTGCTTCAGCTTATTTCTACTATTTTGTTTATCTTACTGAGGCATTTTACATTTAACTTCACATGCTGCCTTAAAGAAAGCAATATACATGGAGTTATCATTGATAATGATTGATTCTTTATCAAACTGTATTTATTGTCTTCCTTCTGAATCGATTTCCTGATAAAATGCACTCAATCTCTATAGCCAATATTGTGCTACTACTTATTTTATTGCTTGACCTCACTGAAGAATATGGAACAATAAAAAAAAATCCTTATACTTTATTCCACTACCAATCAGCATACTTCTCATGAGAATGGTGGTATAAAAATGGAGTGACATCCAATATAAGAGGAAACTAGAATGAAAAGAGTGGGTTGGGTGGGGGTTCTTGATTTAATGAATCATGTGATTTTAATACGTGTGGCTGGTCTTATTAACTGTCATGAATCATGTGATTTTAATACATGTGGATGGTCTTATTCATTGTAAGTCGTAACTCATGAAAGTACCTCTTTCCGAACAGGTTGAGATTGTGATGGGACTTGAGGAGGAGTTTGGGATCAGTGTGGAAGAAGATAGTGCACAGAGCATTGCCACTGTTCAAGATGCAGCAGATCTGATTGAGAACCTCATTGAGAAGAAGGGTGCTTAAAATAGTTTGAGAGAGATCATTGAGAAGGAAGGTTGCTTAAAATAGTTTGAGAGAATGTCAGACATATTTCTATATTAGTCTTTTCTAGAGTTTTATATTTCATGCAGTTCTTAGAAACTCAGTTTGCATGTGTTTCTCGTGGAGCTTGTAACGTTCTCAAAAGAACTCACCTGGGAATGTCCCTCACTTTTTTTATTTGTCTAGAACTTTGATGCCTCCGTTTCATATCTTGCTTGGGTATGTCTTCTCTCTCTCTCTCTCTCTCTCTCTCTCTCTCTCTCTCATTTTGGTCCAAAGGTTGGGATGCAAAGCTTTCTATCCATAAATACTTATCTAGATCTATAGTATGGATTTAGTGCCTTCTATCGGAAATATAGCCTCTGATATATAGAGCTTTAAAGACTCACGTTTGGCTAGTAGGATTTTTTTTTTTTTTTTAATGAAAAAAAAATAAAAATCAAGGACTTGAATTTGGATTTGTCACTTTTATCTAAAATCAATGGATTTGAAATCAAAACATTTCAAAACTATTGATTTAAAATTCAAATTCAAATGCAACCTTAGGGTTTGGCAATATCTACTAAAAGAGCTTTTAAAGTACTCTTTTTGGCAATTTCTACCGAAAGAGCTTTTAAAGGGAAAAGTACTCTTTTTGGAAGTGAGTTAAGCGGCCTTTGGGGAAAAAGTACTCTTTTTGGATCAAAGCAACCAAGAACATTAGCCAAGCCAATGTGTAACTCTATGAGTAGATCTACTTGCCCAAACTAGACTACATTAATCTAGGTTCAATGTAAGACGCTTCTATGTTATCCAAAATAGTTTCTACTTTCTACATCCTAGGAAGATTCGAGTGACCATTTAGATCTTCCATATAAATCATGGAGTCAGGTGTTGAAGGTAGGATTTTGATATCAGGTATTGGTATAGGGCGTGGATACTAAATTGCATGGCAAGAGCTATTGGGATTTGGGGTTTGCCTTTCTTCCTTATCATTTGATTACCTCTCTCGAAGCCTAATCCTTCTCATATTTAAATCCCATCATTTATAGATAGTTTAAAATTAAACCCTATAATTTAGGATTTCAAATTAAACCCTAAAATTTTAAATCTACTCTGATTCAAACTTTCTCTTTATCTCTTGTCCTGTTGCCAATAGAAGGAGTTGGAGTTTGAATCAAAATGATTTAAAAGTTCATAATTTAATTTGTAAATTTAAAAACTATAGGTTTAAATTGCAATTTCCTGACCTGCCCAGCCTTTTTTTTTTTTTTCCATTTTTTAAATAAAATGAATAGTTCACCTTCTAAGAATTTCTTTGTTATTAGAATGAAACTTTTCACTCACATTTTCAAGCATGGTAGCGAGCATGCATAACTATGTACAAGTGAGCATCTCTCTCTCTCTCTCTCTCTCTCTCTATATATATATATATATCCATTCCAATTGAGATCTTAGAGTGCTAATCATGTGCAGTGCCAGTAGGCGGAGAACGTTGGCAATAAAAGCCCATGTTGCTATATACCATTTTTGAAGCTATGGCTCGCATAAAATATCTAGTTTGGGCCCATGCTAAATAATATGGTATTTTACATAAGTTTTTATTTTGATAATTTTGACAGAGGTGCAACCAATTATAACTTAATAAGTTACGGCTTAAATTATCCAACATGTCAATCAATATGATTTAAATAAAATTCTGATTGGCGAGCCTAGTGACGCAGGATTGTACTAAGTGAGGTATTAAAGTAGTTGGATTTATGTGGTGAGCTTCGATGTAGTTGGCATTAGAAGGAAGATTTTCTATTAAACACTAGAAGATATTCTGTTAAACACTCCGTGCATATGGAATCCAAACCAAATTCTCATATCTCTTTCTTTCACCTTCCCCTATGCATGTGCTGGCCCATTTTCTCCTACAGTCCTACTTTACATTCTAGCCCAATAAATTTCCCTTGCTTATAAATTAATAAGGACTTTCTTTCCATATTTGTGTGGGATTACAAATTTGATAACACACTAAACTCTCGTATCTTTTTCAATAAATTTAATTATCAACTTATTATTTATTTTATAAAAATATTATTATTTATTAAAATATTAAAATATCAATCCTCCAACAATAAGACTATGCATATGCATTATTTAAACAATCATACGATTCACTTAAAAATGCATGGGAATAATTTACATATAAATGGTCTTTTTAATTTCTACATAATAGAACCTCTACTTCAGTTTGGAGCCAAACTTTTTCTTCCTTTAAATGC
Organism: Quercus suber; assembly: GCF_002906115.3. NCBI lineage: Eukaryota > Viridiplantae > Streptophyta > Magnoliopsida > Fagales > Fagaceae > Quercus > Quercus suber. Next base: position 148,321 of record NW_027069988.1, read on the forward strand.
CAATTTTTTTTTATTATTCCTTGTCTTCTATACTCTCACACAGAACTCTTTTTCTCCCTCACTGGCCTCGCATTTCACCCTCTCTTTCTCACACTTTCAACATTAATTTCATATATTAAAGGCCAACTGATTCTGATATGAAATTAATGTTTTACGAAGGAATTTCCAAATTTGGGAATATCGTTTGAGGGGTTTGATGAGGGAGGAAGCTGAGACTTTTGGTAGTGATTAAGAACAAATGGAGGATTATAGAAATTAATGCAGATCCAAGCAAGCAAATCCCAAAACGTATAAGGGTGCAAGGGAGTTGAAAGTATTGCTAGTGCTGTGGTGGTAGAGTCATGGGAACTGGATCTTTCTTTGGCTTTAGGTTTTTTTTGAGAACCCAATCGTTTTTTGGTGTACGTGGAATTAAATTTCAGATCTCTTATTTAACCATAAGATAATTTACTAGTTGAACTAACTGGAACCTACTAGTCTATCCACATTTAAGTATTTAACAAGTGAAATAGGTAATATGTACGAACAATGTACGCTAATAACTGCCCAAAAAATTTAGCTAAATATTACAAGATTTTTACTAATGTATGCTTTTAGGTCATTTATTAAGAAGTTATTTTAAAAAACATTTTACGACTAACTTTTTTTGGTCAAATTTTTCAATTTTTTATAAAATTGATGATTAAAACCTAAATTACAAAACCAGATAAATGGCCATTATATGAAAAAGTTACTCGCTCCAATTGACAAATCGGGAAAAAGTGGCGTAAAAATCTATATATGAGAAGCTCTGAGCCACTGACTACTCGACATGCATGTTAATTTGGTCGGAGACATAACTCAGTGTACGTAGAAAAAAAAACACACACAGGGACTCCCTCATTGGATAAAAGATGCTGACGGTGGAAAGAGACATAGCAGTTCACCAAATACAACCACTATTAAATTTGACTTTTTTTACATTCCTGACCTGCCCAGCCTTTTTTTTTTTTTTCCATTTTTTAAATAAAATGAATAGTTCACCTTCTAAGAATTTCTTTGTTATTAGAATGAAACTTTTCACTCACATTTTCAAGCATGGTAGCGAGCATGCATAACTATGTACAAGTGAGCATCTCTCTCTCTCTCTCTCTCTCTCTCTATATATATATATATATCCATTCCAATTGAGATCTTAGAGTGCTAATCATGTGCAGTGCCAGTAGGCGGAGAACGTTGGCAATAAAAGCCCATGTTGCTATATACCATTTTTGAAGCTATGGCTCGCATAAAATATCTAGTTTGGGCCCATGCTAAATAATATGGTATTTTACATAAGTTTTTATTTTGATAATTTTGACAGAGGTGCAACCAATTATAACTTAATAAGTTACGGCTTAAATTATCCAACATGTCAATCAATATGATTTAAATAAAATTCTGATTGGCGAGCCTAGTGACGCAGGATTGTACTAAGTGAGGTATTAAAGTAGTTGGATTTATGTGGTGAGCTTCGATGTAGTTGGCATTAGAAGGAAGATTTTCTATTAAACACTAGAAGATATTCTGTTAAACACTCCGTGCATATGGAATCCAAACCAAATTCTCATATCTCTTTCTTTCACCTTCCCCTATGCATGTGCTGGCCCATTTTCTCCTACAGTCCTACTTTACATTCTAGCCCAATAAATTTCCCTTGCTTATAAATTAATAAGGACTTTCTTTCCATATTTGTGTGGGATTACAAATTTGATAACACACTAAACTCTCGTATCTTTTTCAATAAATTTAATTATCAACTTATTATTTATTTTATAAAAATATTATTATTTATTAAAATATTAAAATATCAATCCTCCAACAATAAGACTATGCATATGCATTATTTAAACAATCATACGATTCACTTAAAAATGCATGGGAATAATTTACATATAAATGGTCTTTTTAATTTCTACATAATAGAACCTCTACTTCAGTTTGGAGCCAAACTTTTTCTTCCTTTAAATGCCAATTTTTTTTTATTATTCCTTGTCTTCTATACTCTCACACAGAACTCTTTTTCTCCCTCACTGGCCTCGCATTTCACCCTCTCTTTCTCACACTTTCAACATTAATTTCATATATTAAAGGCCAACTGATTCTGATATGAAATTAATGTTTTACGAAGGAATTTCCAAATTTGGGAATATCGTTTGAGGGGTTTGATGAGGGAGGAAGCTGAGACTTTTGGTAGTGATTAAGAACAAATGGAGGATTATAGAAATTAATGCAGATCCAAGCAAGCAAATCCCAAAACGTATAAGGGTGCAAGGGAGTTGAAAGTATTGCTAGTGCTGTGGTGGTAGAGTCATGGGAACTGGATCTTTCTTTGGCTTTAGGTTTTTTTTGAGAACCCAATCGTTTTTTGGTGTACGTGGAATTAAATTTCAGATCTCTTATTTAACCATAAGATAATTTACTAGTTGAACTAACTGGAACCTACTAGTCTATCCACATTTAAGTATTTAACAAGTGAAATAGGTAATATGTACGAACAATGTACGCTAATAACTGCCCAAAAAATTTAGCTAAATATTACAAGATTTTTACTAATGTATGCTTTTAGGTCATTTATTAAGAAGTTATTTTAAAAAACATTTTACGACTAACTTTTTTTGGTCAAATTTTTCAATTTTTTATAAAATTGATGATTAAAACCTAAATTACAAAACCAGATAAATGGCCATTATATGAAAAAGTTACTCGCTCCAATTGACAAATCGGGAAAAAGTGGCGTAAAAATCTATATATGAGAAGCTCTGAGCCACTGACTACTCGACATGCATGTTAATTTGGTCGGAGACATAACTCAGTGTACGTAGAAAAAAAAACACACACAGGGACTCCCTCATTGGATAAAAGATGCTGACGGTGGAAAGAGACATAGCAGTTCACCAAATACAACCACTATTAAATTTGACTTTTTTTACGTAACATGTGAGTTGTATGCAACTGATTCCTCCATTGCTGATGAGACAATTCACTTGGCGTCTCACATGCACTCGAAATGGAAATACTTTTTTCCCATATGGTTCTGGATCGAAGCCATGTGACATGCACATTATAGCATGAAATCAACTATGTAGCTTCTCTTTTTGGTGCCAATTAGAGCATTAGCATTGGAAAATTCTAATGCTACTCTATTTTACAATTCTAAAAAGCCACTTTATTATTATGTCATACCATTTTACAATACCTCCACATCCCAAATTTCTATTTTCCTCTTTTACTCATTAAAATAATATATCTATATAATAAAATAATATATCTCAAAATTATATCTTCTCTCCCATCTCTCTTTTCTCTCTCATTTTCAGCTTTCTTTCAAATAAAATATTATTATTTTTTTACAATACTGTGAACAGTACAATTCTATGTTTAGAATTGTACTGTAGCACTATTGCAAAAAAATTTGCAATAGTTGTGTTTACAATTGTCTGATGCAAAAGATTTTAAGGCTTAAAATGCCAAATTGTCCTTAGATATGGCATTAGCATTCTCCAATGCTAATGCTCTTAGTGGGAGTTTTCGATCCAAAGAAAAAGAAAATAGCAACTTGGGGCAGGAAATTTAAAATTGACACAAGTACAATAATGACTGACAATAAAACTAGTCCCTTAATACAACTCATTTCTACTCAAAAATCAATCATCACAATAACTTACAGTCACAATATTGGAAGAGACAATAACTACATACATTGTATCATATGCTGTCAAGAATGAAAGATTAGCATCAACAAGGAGTGGGAAGCTACAACAATAATGGATATCATCTAGCCCTTAAGTTACTACTATATCTTAACTGGCTGCATACACCAATATGCAGCTAAACCTGCAAAAACAATGTTCAAATATGAAACCAAGAATTTAGATTCTGCAGAGGAAGCCGGCATTGACCCAGATGGCGATAATGCAGAATTGGGTCCAAGTAAATCCAACTCGTCTGGATTTGGAGGGCTTGGGCTTGAAGGAATGGTGGGTATGGATGATCCAGTTGAAGTAGGAACTTCACCACCAGGAGAAGGCAAAAGTGGAGCAATGTCAGGGGATATTTCTTGGAAAGGAGAAAGAGATGGAGGAGAGTTTGTCAAGAATGATGGTGTAGTTGAGATAGTGTTGGAGGCATCAGAATTAAGGTTAGGAGATAAAGAAAGCAAAGGTGAGACCATGAAAGCCATGATGATGTTGATGAGTGCTCCTAAATGAAACCAAAAGGAGGCCATTCTAATCATGAAGAAATCAATTTCCCCCTTATTGGAGATTGTTATATACTAAAAAAAAGTAATGAATGTTTTCCTAAGGAAAAGCAGAGGAACTTTGGTGTTTGTAACTATGTGGGCTATAATGGAAGTTATGATTTGGGCCTTAAAAAGGTATGACTACTAAGTTCTGGGTAGGGCCAAGTGCCAAATGGTTAGTGGTTAAGGGATGAAGATGAGAAAAAACAGGTTGGCATGTATGGGAAAGAGACAATGATCAGTAGACTTTTGTTGTGATTTGTTTGGTAGCATAGGATTTCCCTTTTGCCTTTTAGCCCGTGATGGTGGGCTCTCCCTGAATTAATAATCAAGTGGAATCCTAACGCCTAATCCATCCATTTAGCTGATTATGAAAATGACAAAATCCAAGACCAAAACCGAAGTAAGATAAAATGTCACATCATTCATTGCAGGTCATTGGAGATGCTATAAAAGAGTATTTGGAACCAGTAAATTTACAAGTTTGCAATACACGCAAGCACTATTCTAAGTTGTATTAGATTTTCCACGATTATTCTAAGTTAAAATTGAGCTGTAAACTTAAAGAGTGTTCAGACTGTATTCGTGTTTGATCTCATATGTATTTAATTAATTCATTGGTAAGAAAATACAGACAAACTAAAAATATTAAAAAAATTGTCAGAGAATTTTGTAATTCTGCATAGAAAAACAACTAATTGGAGGGTGAAAATTTTTATAAGGTAGATGAAAACTTTATGAACATCAAACTTTAACCAAAGGTAGTAAGTACTACTGTTTTGAAATTATGAATAGAAAACCAACAAATTGGAGGGTGAAAATTTTGTATTAGGTAAATGACGACTTTATGAACATCAAACTTTAATCAAAGGTAGTTAAGTACTAGTACTGATAATATTTGCAGTCACATGGGACCTTAAGACACTGCATACCCATGAAGGCCATGACCCAACCCATATAAAGACTAAAAAAGTAACCTCTCCCCTAGCCCCAAAATCACGGGATTTCACCAAATTGGTCATCATTTAGCAGCCTATAGATGCCAAAGGTTGTCTCTTCAAGTTCATAAAATGAAATTGAAAGCAACAATACGTGCCAAACTGCCGATGCCAAAGCATGTGGTGGGTGCTGATGGAATGCACGAACTGTGTGACTTTTTACTACAGGGAAAAGAAAATACTAGTGGATAACTGTTCTCAACAAAAAATAAAATAAATAACAGTACCAGTAACAGAGATGCTTCCATTGCCTTTATCCAATGGAACTGAGCATATTTAATTCCTATAAAAAAAAAAAGTAAATATATTTCATTTTATACCGACATCACCATAACTTTGAAGTTTGAACAAAGGAAGAAAGGAAAGACGACAGTGATTTGATTGAATTGCTATTAAGCGAATTCTAGAAAAAAAAATTCAATTTAATATGTCAAGAAAGATACAAAGTATACTTGAAATTATACAATTGAGCTATGAGCAAAAATGTATAACATTATACAGAAAAATTTTGACATCCTGAAGCATGTCTAACGTTTTCACATTTCAATGAATGTTCACTGTACCTGCAAACAAGAAGCAATCAACAGATTGAGAAACCATAAATTTTATGAAACAAAACAATAGATTAATGAAACAAATATACTACCTTGAGAACATCAAATGCACCGAGGTAGCCGCTGCAGTTCCAATGCCACATTCAAAGCAGCATTGGCTAAAGCACGTACACCTGAACTTTTAAGTTCAGATACAATAGCTTCAACCCTTGAAATCTCATGTACAGAAATTGATAATATCATTGCTTGTGAGAGATATTGCCTACAAGAATAACCAAGAGCATGCAACACCCGCAGCACAAGCAAGTGAGAGGTGGCCCTGCTTGAAGACTCGAGAATTGCACTAACCTTAGGGAGATTAGTCAGAAGACCAGTGGTGGCTTCCCTTGGAGCTGCCATAAGCAACAATACCACACATTCAGAGGCTATATCTGCAACATTTGCTTCATGGGACTCACTTAACTCCAGCAGTACACCTACATTGCTACCAAAGTCCATAATGTCTCTTATGCTTTGCTGCTGATCGACTGCACTGTTTTCCTCCGCAGAACCATCACTTAAGAGAGTTGGTTCTTTTGTGTAGATGAAGCCTTTTCTGCTGCTGATTGATCGTAGAAGGAAAGCCCTACACAGGCCAAGAGTTGGTTCAAGAAAATCCTCCATATCCTTTGCATAAACAAATTCCAAGAGGTTTCCAATCCTCCTGACTACTTTTAGTTGGGAGAGTAATTTGGATTCCATTTCAGGAGCAGATGCCAGAGCCAGACACAGCTTGACATTGTTTACATTTGCACTGGAGAGATCACCGAGCAAAAACTCAAAGCATTGCGAAACTATCTTCAGATGTAGAATGTTTGAAATTCTAATGTAGTTAAACTCAATGAACATCACAAGAAGCTTCTGTGCATACATTGGAATGGGATCTTCATCTTCAATCAAGGCAGGGTAGAGAGGGAGGAAATGTGTATTAGCTATGGACTTCAAATCTTCTGATCTTTGCTCATCATTAAATGGTTCGTCAAAAAAAATGACCATTACATCAAACAAAATTTTCAGGCACAAAAATCTGGCATCACCATCCTTGTTTCCCTTATAAAGAACAGCTAAGCTGGGGAGAATTTCGCGAATGAAAATGAAAGGGTTTTCAAGAATTACAGGGGACTCTTCTGTCACAGATTCAAGAACTCGAAGAAGGGTTATTTGGAAGTCATCCCTGCCCTGGAAATCAAATAATAAAGGCAATTTGCATATTAGATCAATGTCACATCATTTTTTTTTGTCAAGGTTAGAAGTTCACCATATAGCCAAGATAATTGTGTCAATCTCATCCTACAAATCATTTCCAATTGCCATGAGCTTCTTCATTTAGTTTTTAACTTATTTTGTTTATGTATAGCTTTTTAAAACCTCACATTTTCGAATATAAGTATACTTTAACCCATTTTCAGCAAAAGCCAAAGAAGCTGATGCCATACGAATACTAGTTAAAGATATCTATGTAAGGAACCATTTCATGTTTTTTTAGTGATTAATTTAGCAAAAAGTGGTTCACTAAACATGGCAGACTTGCGCAGTCAGTTTACCAATCACATCCACCACTACTTCATCTTACCAAGACAGTATTCAAGCCCCTGGCAAGTTGCACATTTTCCCATTTTTCAGACATTGACTGTTGAAAGAGCTAGCCAACTATACAGATTTTAGCATCAGTACTCCTTGAAACTTTAACAGAAATGCAACTCAACTCAGATGAGAAATGAGGCTATCTTGTCAAAATGCAGAAACTATATATAATTAAAATTGGAAAATGGCTCAGCTGCAGCCACCTACCTGAAATGGGGTCTCAACAAGTTTGATTAAATTTGCCAACTGCTGCAGGACATGATGGCTGACTACCTTGCGCTTAAAAGATGAGCTCCCGAGTAGATGAAGAACAACAGGAAACATATGAATATTAGTCTTTGGAGCAGTTCGACTGCTGAGAGCAGAGATATGCCCATGGCGCCTTCCTGCCATTATTTGCTGAATATCTCCAGTTATGGTATCCAATAAACCTGGTATAGTGGATGCCACAACATTCACAAATGCATCTAAACACTGCTTCACAAAGTTGTCCTTCTCTTTTGCTAGCCTGTCCACAGCAGAAAGCAACCTAGCATTGCACAAAAAGTGTGGCAGCCATCTCCTACCATTCTTGCAAAGGAGAGCCACAAATACAAGTGCCTTTCCCTTCAAAACTTCACTACCCTGCTCAATGAGAGACAAAAGGCTCAGGACAAGGTTCTTATCCTCTGCCAAAGGTAGAAGATACCGACCAATACTAGTGAATGTATGGCTTCCAAGCATGGCCATGTTTAAAAGGTTCAAGCTAATTTGCTGCTCACGTGGACTGCCCTTGACAAGGGCAGATGCAATTTCCTTGAAGGAAAGTTTCTCTATAACTGATTGAATGCTGGAAGGATTGAAACGAACCAAGCGGACCAAACATGATCCTGCTGTGAGTCTTATGCTCTCCTGTTTCCCTGAAGCCCTATATATATAGCTCACATTACTAATCACATCCTGGCTGGTGAAACGAGCTCCCCAATGCCCTCCTTGACTGCAGATATTCTCAATTGTCCTCAATGCATAAAGTTGAGTCATATCATCCTCACCTTTTCGTAATATTGATGACACTAATGAAATCAATGAATTTGAAACCTGCCCCAAGGAATGTGAGTTATCTATAAAGAAAATGATGTAGAAGAACATGAAGATTGCACAAAGGACTCAACACCATCTCTATAAAGTAAAAGTTATCTCAGTATATCATTCATGAGACTTCAAGTGATAGGTAGATATGTTACGATTTTTTTTTACTTAAAGAATTGAAGAGTCAAATTTAGATTAATTAAGCGCCAAACAATTTGGCGCGCACACAAAGGTTATGGCAATAAAATAGGAAGCTAACCTGCCAGCCAGATGTGGATTTATAGTCCTTTGATGGAGATTCAGGTGGATTATTCTCTCTAGTTTGATCATTTTGAGTTGATATATAGAATAGCAGCTCACCTAAAGCAGCCATAGAAAACCTCCTCACTTTATCCTGCTTATCCCTAAGGCCATCAGAAAGTGAACCTAAAATCCCAGAATTAGCCAAATCATCTTTAATAAAAGTTGAATGCCTTATCAGCAAGCCAACCAGTGATGCAAGTTGAACGCGTAAAGCAGAGACCTTGGATTGTCTGAGCATTTTAACAAGAATGAGCATTATTGGCCCATTGGTCAAGATATTAGCTGCATCAGCATTAGTGCTCAACATCTCAAGGTATCTGATCACATTCTGCTTCTCCCCAATGCTAGTGTTCCCACTCAAAATGGACGTAATCCTACCGTTCAGGGCATCCAACTGCTCTTCAGGCATCTTCACAAAATCTGATGCTTGTAAGGCCTCAAAAGGAAGTGAAGGAATCACCTCCAATAGTTTATCAGCTTTTCTGCTTGGCATTACAGGTCTGACTGAGAGATCAGATGGATGCCAAAGAACCTGGGAAATGTTATTAGAAGATTTTGAAGAATCAGAGTCAGGGACCGATCCAGAACCATCTTTAATTCTCTGATTTTTAAGCTGAGGACTGACACTGGGAGGGGTAGCAGCCACTTCAATATGCTCTGAAGATGATTCCTGGTCCAGTGGTTTTGATTCATCTGGGGCAGGCATATTAACAGGAGTATCAAACTGGTGTGTGTTATTTTCAACATCTTCTACCTTCCCCTGATGCTGATCTTGACTTGACATCTTGTCTTCGGGCGTACAAGTAATGCTATCAGATTCATCATGTGCCTCATCTTCAGCATTTTCATTAAAATCAAGTTCCATATCAGTATTCTCGATTTTGACTTCAGCATCATTTTCAGAGCCATTAGGCAAGGGCCTCCTGTAGTTTTCCTTCTCGTTCTCCCTCTGTAAGTTTGTCTTTGCTATTCTTGAAAGTCTTAAAAGATTCACACCTCTAGTGGCACTAGGACGGTTTTTCTGCTTCTCCTCAACTACTCTACCAGAAGCCTTGGTCTGAGTTCTGCGGCCACTTTGTGTACCCTTGATTGGTGTCTCATATCCTCTTGATCCTAAAACAGAATTCTCATCCTGTTTTGGAGCCCCTTTTACATCTTTTTCACGGTACTTAGGAGGGGTCTTGTTTTGGAGAGATTTATCACCATTACGTTCTGAAAGACATGGTCTAGCATATTGTTCTATCATGTTAGTGAAAGCAGGCTGAGGAGGTAAAGGCACTGGAGTGAATCTAGTTCTCCAAAAAGCATGTCCACAAAGCTCAGGCCATTGAATTCTTTCTGCTGGATCTTTTACTAGCAAAGAATTGATTAGATTGACAAAAGGGCGGCTTGGATTACCTGGGAGAGGTGGAACTGGATCTGAGAGGATGGATCTTACTAGTTGAGTAAATTCTCCCCCCATGAAGGGAGGCCTCCCTGCATAACACTCATACAGTACACAACCAAGGGCCCAGAAATCAGATGCATAAGAATGGACACCCCCATCCTCAAACAGCTCAGGAGCCATGTAAAATGGTGTTCCACGTTTAGCTTGCGGCAACTAAACAAGTTCATAAGAATCAAACTACATCAGCAACTGTTTAATAATAGAAAAAAATGGTAGATGGAGAAATTCAAAATAATTATCATCGAGTCAATTTAAACTTTGTATACAATATCAACTATTGCAATAGTTGGTAAAAACATACCAAGGATGAAGGAGTTTTGGATATTTCACTTAATTTTCTAGCCAACCCAAAATCACATAGCTGCAAGGCATAATGATTGTAGAATAATTATTCAAGTCGATATCATAACCACTGGCAGTAGCCTAACTATACAAGAAAAATAACATGTGAAAGCACCTTTGTACGTCCATTTTCATCCAATAAGATGTTTGAGGGCTTCAAATCACAATAAATAATTCCCTTGGAATGCAAATACCTGACAATAGAGATGATTTTCTCAACATAGCTCAAGAATAATACATGTACTAACTCTACCCTAAAAAATAAAAAGGAAAATCAACGATAATTTGCATACTGCAAAGCTTTGAGAAGGTCGCGTGCAATATCATGAATTGAATCTTCTGGTAGTTGACTATCCTGCATCTCAGTCACGAAAATGTTAGTAATGTGAATCATGCCATTATAAGCATGCTTCAGCTCAGATATTACATACCCATATTGCATATCCTTGTTTCTATGTTAACTGTATAAACCCAGAATAAATGAAAATTTCAAATGATAGTATGACATGGTATTAAAAGTATGCAAATTAAAAGTATTTTGCCTCAGCATTAATTATGATATTTCCCCATGCTTTACAACCAAAGTTTAATGATATATGATCTCTGAATTAGATTAACTCAAAGGGGATAGAGTTAAAGAAAGATGAAGAAACATTGAAGCCAGTGAAATGATGAAACAATTACATCACTTTAAATTGGCAAGCTTCTTAAAAGCTATAATGCATTGTGCAGGAACTATTATGAGTTTCTAAGAAGAATATGTTACACATCCACACTTTCCCCTTTCCAATGTTCTAGTGATTTACAAACCATAGAAAACACTAATCAGCTTCATTGAAGTCAATCTTATATATATATATATATATATAGAGAGAGAGAGAGAGAGAGAGAGAGATAATAAGTTGGTAACCATTATTGCCTAATTGAAAAGAAGTTAATATAACGAGGGTCATGACCCAAAAGGAGTTGATTGAACACTAGGACACAATAATTTGTCTTTGGTACACAAAAATCAGTGTAACAAGGACACTCATAATTTATCGGTTAAGCTTGTTAGGCAACAACACCTACATCCACAGTCCACATCCATGGTTAAATCACATTTTTGAAGATGTTGTATTCAATAACTCATATCTGCATTTGGTTGACGGCCAAGGGTGTGTCCTTGTACATACTTACTACATAAGCAGTTGGATTACCCACAGCATTATCGATAAAATTAAAAGACCAGAAAACTTCCAAGTCCTTTCCTGCTCAGCCTTTCAAAAGAAATGCATTACCTGACATAATAAGGTCATGAGATCCCCTCCAACACAGTACTCCAAAACTAACACAAAGTGAGCAGATGTTTCATACCTGATATACAAGTTTAAAGAACGAGAGAGATTGTGGGCACATAATAATTCAAATATTAATTCCAAAAGGAAGAACAAAACTGAAAGTTTCAAAAGCAATCATCTAGTCAAGCAGCTAATTCTGTGTTTCTGTATTTGAACAAGCATTACCACGAGTAAAATTGGAGTACATTTGGGTGATCTAGAGAGTGGAGAACCCTAACCTGCACGCAATGCACCAAAAAAGAACAAATCAATTCAAATAAACAAAAAAAAAAAACACCATACTCTGCATATATTAATATAAAAAAAAAAAAATGCAAACCCATGTGTTCGGATTAAATTATTTTCATCAAATTATTTTGTTTATTGTGTAAAACTATCGCTCTTCCTTCAAAAACGCAACACTTTAAAAAGCTGTACATCGTCTTCTGAGGTGAAAATAAACTCCAAACAAGGCCTTATACCATTATATGAACTCATTGTATTGCAAAAGTACTTCCTAAACAAAACAAAAACAAAAGGGCAGCTCAATTAACATGCTTGTTTGGCATCAAATTAAAAGCAATACCATATTCGATCCAAATAAATATTAATATAAATTCCAGAATTAGTAACTCAAATTGTGATTCAAATAAAAAATAAAAAATAAAAATCACTCCAACCAAACCAAGCATCAACTTGCATTTTCAGGGATCAACAAAATTTACACAAATCGATTCCGAAAAAAAAAAGGGAAAATCGTTGGCTTACTTCTTGAAGAACCTTGCTCTTCTGCAACTTATCGACGCTCTTAATCGCGAAGTACTCGATGGTCTTCTTCTTTCTACCTTTGTACACAGTCTACAAAATCCAAAATTGGAAATAAACAAACAAACAAACATTAATAAATAAATCAAACTAGGTTAAGTTACTGTAATTGGAAATTTTGAAAATAGAAACTTCGGTTTGAGCAAGAATGGTACCGAGTATTTGCCTCTGCCAATGGCTTGGTAGATGTGGTAGTGGTTCATTGTGGCTGAGCTAGGGTTTCGATTTGAGTTTCAGAGAAAAAGAGAGAGAGAGAGAGAGAGAGAGAGATAGTTTGGAAAATTTTGAGATTGGGAATTTGGGTTTGGATGTGATTATTAGTGCATAAAACACTGCTTTTTACTGTGAAAATTATTGATTGATTGGTCAAATGTGAGAGTAAGTGAGCGGGAACATAGAGAAATGAATTAAAAATTTAAAATAAAATTTGTAAAATTTGAGTTTAGTTTAGAGGATAAGGTAGGCCTTGTATCCAAACAGGAATAAATCATGGGAATCAAAAATCAATACGTTGAAAATTTGAATTTGTGGGAGGTGGGGAAGTGCGCTGTGGAAGCGGGTGCACTGTACGGGTGAACTTGACAGCCAATTTACGCTGGCCACGTCATTTTGTTAGTCCACGTGATGGACACGTGATGAGATAGAGTTGTATTCATTTTCTTGTTAAACAAAATTGAGTTTATTTATGGATTATTTAATTAACTTATTTGTTTTCAAATATAATAAATACTAAATGTTAATTGAAATTATATTATTTGAGTTAATTATATAAATTTATTTTTGTTTATCAATTATAAAAATTAGATTCATCAATATTGTATATTTTTTGAAATTTGTACAAAGTAGTATTTGATTGAATGAGGAAACTCTCAAAATCTATTCTTTAATTGAGTAAATGTTATAACATAATCATTAATCACAATAATAGTTATTGGAATATGTATCTCAGTATATGTAATGGTCCGTTTGGTAAAAAAAATTTGAAAATTGTTTCATGTTATTTAAATGCTCAAACATGTGAGGCCTAAAAGTTGTGTTTATTTAAATTATAGCTCTCACTTTAGGTGATTTAAAGCACATATTTAGAAAACTCCTTCAAATGTGTTTTCATAACTCAAGTAAAAATTTTGAGTGGCATTATTATAAATATTTTTAAAAATGTGGACCCCCACATTGTGTCACTAAAAGTAATTTTTTTCTTCAAAATTCATACTCATACTAAACACCCAATTGTGTTTTATTAATTTATTTATTTCCTACCATAATAAAAAATAAATTATAGCATAAATTATATTATATGAATTAATTAAAAAGATGATTTTGTTGATTAAATTATTAAAAATAGATTCACCAATATTATACTGTTTTGAAGTTTGAGATGGTGTAACAAAGCACTCAAAATCTATTATTGAATTTGAGTTTATATTATGACATAAACATTAATCATAGTAGTTATCAACAAGGTTGGCTCAATGCATTTTGAAGCCTGACCCATGAAGAATTGAGTCCCACCATGGAAATCCTAAAAGGGGCTACCCAACCAAGGACTTTAGTGAAAGTTTTTTCTAGAATTTTTTTTTTTCCATTTAACATTATTTTATTAAGCATTTTGTTGGTTGGCATGTTTTCAAAATTAATTCAATAACTAGCATCTCGAGTGCCTTAGACTCAAGTTTCTCACGAAACTTGAGTCTAACAGATTCAAGTTCTATTTGCTAGCAACAACTGATGTGGAACTTTTAATCCACCTGTAACTTGAGGCTATAACCCTTGATTTGTTTAAATCAAACTCAAGCCCCTAAGGGTAAGTTGCTGAGTTTATATCCCAAAAGAAATCAAGTCTTAGAGACTCGATATTACTTTAAGGAACTTGAGCATCTAAGACTCGAGTTTCATGTGGAAAATAGTCCAAGTCAGCAATCAGAACTCGAGCCTCTAGGGATTGAGATGCTAGTTTACTAAAATGTTACAAAAATGTGCCTACTGGCGAAATTGTTAAGAAACTAATGTTAAATAGCAAAATTTCCCTTGTTTTCATAAGGTGGCATCTATGCCATTTACCAAAGAATTGTCAAAATCTATTCATGATGTCACAACTCACAACTAATTTATACGAATTGGGAATTGGATAGTCCACGATGGGAAACTTGAACAAGAGTAAAATCTGAATAATACTAGTCTTAGATTGATTACAAACGCAAAACAAAGCTTGTCCAGGATACAAACATCCAAAAGCAAGTACAAACTCACTCTGTAGTACTTCTCTCTTTTTTCTCTCTCTAATTTCTCTACCCCCACATGTGTGTATAAAGTCTTTACATATAACCCCCCCCTCCCCCAGCTCCTCTTTCCTGGAACGTGCTGTCATCACGTAGGTTATGGGATGCTTGTCCCATTAGACATCTTATCCTTTCTTTTCATGGTGAAGATAGACTTTAGGGCTTAAAGTAGTATCTAGGTTGGTCATTTAGCAATAAATACGACTGTGTCAGGTAGATGTATCTAATTAATGCGGAGATAACTATTACTTTATCCAGGAGTTTCTAGTTCCTTGGTAAAGCTTATCCGAGATGTCATATCTAATTGGCCTTGGTGGACAAGCATGGGACCCTTTACCAAGGTTGGGCCTTTAACTTGCTTATTGAGCTCAGGGTCTTTCTCTTTTTGGTAGGGATTGGGCCTGCTTCATTGGAAGGCCCAAATAATTTAATGTGGAGAGAGAGAGAGAGAGAGAGAGAGAGAGAGAGAGAGAGAGAGTGTGTGTGTGTGTGAAATTTAAGGAGATTAATTTACTCTAGAATTAGTAAATATTTAAGCAATAAACTTTTCATAAGTCATATAGTAAATGAGACTCATTATAAGGTGTCAAATATTTATGATGTGTACAAATCACTATTTGTCATCTGGCATTGTAGGTTTGTATCACTCTTAAAGATTACACTTGTCATTTTTATATGCTTTAACAAAGGAATACATGTCATCACTTTGTACATCTATCAGTTGTGGGTTCCAACTTTTATAATAGATATAGATCCAACTTTTAGGCATAGAGAACCGGGCATGCCTGTTAATTCCATGAACCTGCATGAACCGTGTGGTCCAACCTCAGTTCAAGCATGCCTATTAAATAAGAAAAAATCAGAAAATGCACTTACCAAGTTTGGAACCTAGACACGGTCAAAGATGCAGCTAGAGCCTAACCACTCAGCCCAGCTTGCAAGTTGATGCTAAAAAAAAAAAAAAAAAAAAAAATATTTGAAGTAAACTTAAAGCAAATTTTTTTTTATTTATAAAAACAACTTAACACAATTTATTCTACTTAATTAAATTATCCATCTCTTATAAGGAATAAAAAAAATATATAATTAAAATCCTTCAAAGATATTCAACTTTACTTCAAAAATTAATCATAAATTTTAATGTTTTTATGGTTATTATTTTATTTTATTAACTTTCTTATTTAATTATTAAATATATGTTTGAAAATCATTAAATTTCCCTCATATATATAGATATATTAGTCAATTTTTCTAGTTTTATAAATTTAATATCTATATTTAGGCTTTAATTAATTATTAAATTAATTATGACATCATCACATTTCGACCCCGGTTCAACCTCGGTTAGACCTCAAAAACCTTGAACCTCTCCATTTTTCGGTTCAATGAATAGTCCAGATTTCAAAACCATGTTATTAAGTACTAATCAAAGGTCTTTCTCAAACAAAGAAAAAAAAAGTATTAAGCAAAGGAAACATTGCGTACCTAGTGGAATAATGGAGATAGTCATGGGGAGAGTGAGCAAGGTTGGGATAATGTTGACTTCAAATATCTGTATACAGAAGCTGGCAATGACATATTTCCTATCCAGTGAGGGGGATGGTTGGCTTATAGAGCATGTGTATGTATATTCTACACTAGTGGTGGGATCTCAATATAGTTGCCTATGTATATTTTAATATTCTTTTATAGGAACTTCTGAAAAGTAAAACTGTATTAATTTATGAGATGGCTAGGGTTGTATTAGGATCAAATTGGTTTTTTGTGTGTTATGCGTGTGATCGTACACACAATTAAAAAAAAATGAAAGAGGAATAGTGCATGCATATTGCATTTCTCTTGATGCCTGACCATTGAGAAATCTATATTCCCCCTCTATTATTCCACGAGTACTTTTACATCATGCGAGTCGTAATGACATTTTTCATGATGTGATACAGTACAATCTAATACACTAGGTAACACACCAGGCAACTAAAGTTGCTAAGTATTCTATTTTAGCTCATGCATATATGGCAGTTTGTTGATGAGATCATTTCAAGATAGAGCTTTTCTTTATTGAGGTTGCTGTGCCTAGGAAATCACTGATGGCTTTAATAGATGATCCTTCAAATTCTTCTCCTCCTCTTTACGCATCCTCCATCTTCTCCTTCATTTGATTGGCCTTTCTTCTCATCTCCTCTCCTTTCTCTGTTTTTCCCAATACCGTCTTGATCACCCTTGCAATCTCGTCATGTTTGGTCTCAGAGTCAACCCCTCTTGCAACCTCAACGCAAACACCAACTTCATTTTCCAGCATCTGGGAGTTAAAGCACTGCTCTCTACCAAGTGGCCAGCCTATGATTGGTACCCCTTGACTCAAGCTTTCCAGAAATGAGTTCCAACCACAGTGGCTGAGGAATGCACCTATGGACTTGTGAGATAAAATTTCTTGTTGGGGAGCCCATTTATGTACTAAGAGACCTTGATTTTTTTTCTCTTATTCTTTCTTTAAAGCCATCAGGCAACCACTCGACTGTGAAGTCTTCAGTTGGATTGAAACCAAATGGTGGCCTAATGACCCAAATAAATGCCTTGTTGCTTGCCTCTAAACCTAATGCCAATTCCATCATTTGTGAAGGTAAAATGGTGCCATATGATCCAAAAGATACATACAGAATTGAAGCTGGTGGGTGGAGATCTAGCCATTCGCAACAACTCTCGGTTTTTGAAGAAAGTTTCTCACTTCTCTCTTCTTGGTTATAGGCATCATTCTTCATGGAAGAGCAGGCTGGTCCAATCATCCAAACTGGCTTCCCTCCCATTTTCCTTTTAAAATATTGTACACCAATATCCCCTAATCCCTCCATGGTATTTAAGAGAATTGCATCAGAGCAAAAGCAATGTGAGAACTGCCGTGTCCGGAAAAGCCACAAAGCATTGTTACTATCAGTAAGCCTGAGATCATTTCCAAGTTGTGATTGTTGAATTTTGGATGCTTCAGGAAAGTCAGGCAGCAAAAATTCCTGATCATCAGTCTGGAATTGGTGTACGTTAAGAGAGAGGGAAAAATATATGGCCATGCTGTAACCAGCCCCAGCAATGAATACTGCATGATAAATTCCAAGCTCATTGGCAACTTTGATTGTCCATCCCAAGAACATATCTGAGATGATACACATGGGGGCACAACCATCGTGTTTGGAAATGTCGATGAGGAGGCTTTTGAAGGGAGATTCAAGATTTTCTGAGGCTTCCATGAGGCGGATGACTAATTCATGAGACAGTGTATCTGTGTTTTCTAGATCAGGCGGGAGACCATAGTTAGTCCCTTGGAAAGGGATTTCAGCAAGCCTTATGTTGGTTTTGGAAGGGAGAGAAGATTTGAGTCTTGGGACGTTAAGAGGGGTGTTTACTATGGTAACAGTGTAGCCCTCCTTTCGTTCCAACTGTCTTGCAAGTGCCATGAAAGGATTGAGATGGCCAGCAGCCATGAAAGGGAACATGACAATGTTTCTTTCTTCTCTTCCATTGGCCGTGGCAACAATGAGAGTGGAAACAGGGAATGGGAAGTTAAGGAGAAGCAGAGAATTGTGGTGGGGGATTGGAAATGCGGTGTCCTATTTATTTGCAGAGTACGTGCGAGAAGACACAAACATTGTTTCCGTGCAAAACGAAATGGTACTCCAATAAATGTAGGCCACCTAATACAAGGATTAATTAATTAAGGGTCATTCTACGTTACCTACATTTTTTTTTTTGTGCGGGTACAGTGTCCACTTATAGATTTAACAATTGATTTCACTTATTTTGATTCAAGCCGTTGATATGATTTTAATAAATTACCAATTACCGGTCAAGAATGTAACATATAAAGTAAAACACTCAAACAAAGGAAAAAACATGGGTCATTCTACAGTACCTACATTTTTGTGTGTGGGTATGGTACCAACTTATAGATTTAACCATTGATTTCACTTGTTTTGATTCAGGTCATTGATATGATTTTAATGAATTACCAATTACCGGTCAAGAAGGTAACATATAAAGTCAAACACTTAAACAAAGGAAAAAACATGGGTCATTCTACAGTACCTACATTTTTTTGTGTGGGTATGGTACCCACTTATAGATTTAACCATTGATTTCACTTGTTTTGATTCAGGTCGTTGATATGATTTTAATGAATTACCAATTACCGGTCAAGAATGTAACATATAAAGTCGAACACTCAAACAAAGGAAAAAACAGGGGTCATTCTACAGTACCTACATTTTTTTGTGTGGGTACGGTACCCACTTATAGATTTAACCATTGATTTCACTTGTTTTGATTCAGGTCTTTGATATGATTTTAATGAATTACCAATTACCTGTCAAGAAGGTAACATATAAAGTCGAACACTCAAACAAAGGAAAAAACAGGGGTCATTCTATAGTACCTACATTTTTTTTTGTGTGGGTACGGTACCCACTTATAGATTTAACCATTAATTTCACTTGTTTTTATTCAAGCCGTTGATATGATTTTAATGAATTACCAATTACCGGTCAAGAATATAACATATAAAGTCAAACACTAACAAAGGAAAATGAGAACGTTAAAATAAATAAGAGGAAATATACAAAAAGATAGGATTTGAGATTTTTTTAAAAAAATTCGCTTAAAAATAAGGGTGGTTTCATTGATGAAAAGATAAGGGAAAGTTGCTAAAGATAGTTTAGACATGTGTTGAGGAGAGCAATTACTGCACCGGTAAGAAAGTGTGAAATGGTTGAAAGAATGAAAAAAAGCAGAAGAAGATAAAAATAATAGTAATATTAGTAGAAATAGGTAGAAATGATATATGTCAATTAAAGAAGTAATAGAGGCTATGAATTTGATAGAGAGATAGAGTTTCGCTCGTTAAGTTTTGATTAAACAAAAATAATTTTGTTTTAAAAAAATGATAATGATGAGTTTGAGTTTAAGTTGAACTTGTTAGTGAGATAAAGTTTCACTCCTTGTTAAGTTTAGACTAAACAAAAATAATTTTATTTAAATAAAATAATAATTTTATTTAAATATTAAGTACTGACGTGAAAAATTGTGAGAGTTTTAAAGGTTTCAGTTATATATATATATAGGGGTAATTACAATTTACCTACCTGTGGTTTGCCTCAAATTTAACTTACCCACCTGTGGTTTCATTTTTGGCACTTTATCTACCCGTGGTTCATTCCGTATATGTTTCGTAACCCACCTCTAATTATTTCGCTACTCTAACACGTTTCATCAAAAAATCAAATAATAAATCAGATCAAACACTCCTCTCCCACACACTTTCTCACACTTGCTCACCCACTCTAAACCCTTGATTCTACATTGCTACCCACTTGATTTTTAGACCAAGAAATCTAGTGGGTTTTGTTTGTGCAAGGACACCAAGGAAGGAGACCCACCGATTCTTGAAGAAGGGTTGAGCAGTGAAGATACTGGAGCCTACGGTAATTTGTAGTAATCTTTCTATCACCTTTTTTTTTTGTGTTACCATGTGAAGTATTTGCCAATATGAAGCAAGTTCTGTTTCTGCAGAGTCTATTCATGAATATTATATTGGAGTTTTTAAAAGTAGTTTTTGTATTAATCATAGGTAAAATGATATGTAAATTTCACGTAATATGGAGCAATTGTTACATTGCTTGAGTTATGAACCCCACCCTGAATTTGCTTGTACAATACCCTCCACAAATGAAAAACTTATAAATATATGCACTAACCTTGTCCATGTGGGACTCTGGCGACGAGTTGCCTGTCAGATTTCATAAGCATTTAACAGCTTGTTTGAATTTGAAACTATGATACTAAAAGCAATTTAAAATTATTTTGTAACCTTTTTTCATTCTAAATTTAGGGACACCTGCTGCAAGGATGAATTGGTGGGTCTCCTTCTAGAATCTGTGGGTCTCCTTCCTCGGTGTCCTTGCACAAACAAAATCCAATCGATTTCTCGGTTTAAAAATTAGGTGAATAGCAATGTAGAATCAAGGGTTTAGAATGGGTGAGCAAGTGTGAGAGAGTGTGTGGGAGAAGAGTGTTTGATTTGATTTCTTGTTTGATTTTTTGATGAAACGTGTTAGAGTAACAAAATGATTAGAGCTAGGTTACGGAGTATAGATGGAATGAACCACGGATGGGTAAAGTGTAAAAAATGAAACTACATGTGGGTAAGTTAAATTTAAGATAAATTATAGGTGGGTAAGTTGTAATTACCCTATATATATTAGATTAATGAGAAATTATCGTATGTAGCACTTCCTATTATTACTTATTAAGTAAAATATTAATATGGCACGTTAAGACATAATTCTTAAAATAATTTAAACTTGGTGTATTAAAAATGTGATGTGATAAAATATAATCACTAACTCCAGGCTCTAAAATTACTCAAAAAATTTATTTTGTCGACGTGACAAGTTATAAATGGTAAATAATAAAATAATTATTAATGACAATACAAATGACAGCCAATAAAAACTTATTTTATTATTATGTCAATAAAATCAATGAAAAATTTATTGCTTCTAAAAAAATACCGAGTACTTCCCATTAAAAATAAAAATAATATGGTAAAATAGAAACACCGAGTCACAGACTCACAAAACCTAACTACAACGGAACAGAATGCTTCTCATCTTCCAAGTCAGAACCTAACACCGCTTCCCATCTCCCAAGCCAGAGCCTATTCTAGAAAAGTTTCACATAGATGGATCTACAAAGATCTGGTAGAGCGGCTATGGAAATCAAAGAAGAAGAAGAAGAAGAAAAAAGTTGGTGTTTGCTTCCTGATCTGGTGGTATGGATGATCAAAGATAGGTTAGGTTTTGTTGATAATACGCAGATGGCATGTGTTTGCCGCAATTGGTGGCGTGCGTCTACTGTCTATCCAAATCAGCCTGCGACTCCAACAGCTTATATCATGTATCCGCCGGAACCAGGCAACGACGATGAACTCAGTTGCCGTGAGTTCATTTGCGTCTCGACTCCGACACCAACAACAATGACAAACGAAAATTGTGAAAAGCTCACCACCGAATTTGTTGGAGCTGAACTTGTTTTCTCCAAACGCAAGTGGCTTCTCATGAAACGAAAAAACTCCTTTTTCTTGATTCACCTTTTCACAAAGGCTAGAATTAACCTACCCGACGTGGGTTCGTTTGGAGATTTTGTGGGTTCGTTTACCTTTCTTGATCAACAGGAACACCAACCTCATCGTGTGTTTCTTTATACAAATCAGCGTCACAAAGTGTGGCTTAGAATAGCCCATATTCCTGGTGATAAAAAATGGACAGAGTATAATTTTGTGGATCATAGGATTAAATCTAAAAGTGCTAAAAGTGTACTAGCTATTGGACAAAAAGTGTTTTGCTTTGATTTCAGAGGAAGATTGATCATCTACGACATGGTCAGAAATATGTGGAAAATGGTGGATCAGCCGGAACATTGGCGCATTAGATGCTATATGGTGGAACATCAAGGGGAAATCTTCAAATTTTCTTCCAGAGGTGATCGTCTCCAACAATCTCGTCCCAATTTTGATTGCACTTTTAGGTACAATGACGATTCCACTGCGTGGGAGAGGCTAAGCTACAATGATGTCAAGGACATGGACACTAGTTGGTTCTTGTCGAAGTTTCAAGGCTGCTTTTCTGCCAAAGGAAAAGGTTTTAATGTTTACTATTTCACTAAACGAACTTTTGAAGCTACGTTGCAATATGCAATGATGGTACATACAACTTCACGTCTTTGTGTTTCCCCTTATTATTTCCGTAGATCATCCCGTTGGGCTAGACTACCCGGTTGGGTTAATTTAAATTGAATAGCAGCATGACTATGATTGTTATTGGATTTGTTTATGTTGTTTTGCTTTCCTTCCTTAGAACATTCACACCAAATGTATGAAAATTGCTATATTGTCATTGTAGCATCAAAACCACACAAAAAAAGCTTCTAAGTTAATATATATATATATATATATTTTAAAATGTGTTGGTAGTTGTTGTTGTTGTTTATTATGTTGGATATATTATTTTATTGTATTATTTATATTATTTTAATGTGTTGAATACTAAAATAAAACTTTTGATATTGGGTAGGGCTGTAAATGAACCAAGCCGATCATGAACAACTTGAGCTCAGCTCGATAAAAAGCTTGTTCATGTTTGTTTATTTATAAATAAGCCAAGCTTGAGCCTTAGTTTTAGGCTTGTTTAATAAACAAACCGAGCCCAAGCAAAAAAAAAAAATTGTTCACAAACAAACTCGTGAGCTATTAGACTTGATACACAATAATTTAAGCATAGACTCATTTATAAGTTTATATGTGTTAGCTAAATATACTCATTACACATATCTTAATAATGATATTGCTAACATGAGACCACTACCTATATTCATGGTTTTCAGACTTGGACCATTTAAAAAACCGATAAAGGGAGAGGTTCAAGGTTTTTAAGGTCGGACCGAGGTTTGATCGAGATCGAACCGCGATGACATCATAATTACTTTAATAATTAATAAAAGCCCAAATATAGATATTAAATTTATAAAACTAGCAAAATTGACTAATATATCTATATATGTGAGGGAAATTTAATAATTTTCAAGAATATATTTACAAATTAAATAAGAAAGTTAATAAAATAAAATCATAACCATGAAAACATTAAAATTTATGACTAATTTTTGAAGTAAAGTTGAATATCTTTGAAGGATTTTAATTATATATATTTTTTTATTCCTTGTAAGAGATGGATAATTTAATTAAGTAGAATAGAATTATGTTAAGTTGTTTTTATAAAATTTTTTTTAAAAAAAATTGCATTAAGTTTACTTCAAGCATATATATATATATATTTTAATTGATGAGCATCAACTTGCATGCTTAGCTGAGTGGTTAGGCTCTATCTTCAACTCTGACCGTGCCTAGGTTCTAAACCTGGTAAGTGCATTTTTCTAATTTTTTTCTTAAATAACAAGCATGAAGTGCATTTTTCTAATTTTTTCTTAAATAACAAGCATGCTTGAATCGTGGTTGGACCGTACGGTTCATGTAGAACCAGTTCTTTATGCTTAAAAACCGGATTTCAATCCAGTTCCCAGTTAACCAGATCGGACCACTCAGTCCGGTTCGGGTTTGATAACCTTGCCTATATTACCTTAATTTTTTCTTTTCTTTAAACTGATCAAAAACCACTTTAGACTATAGTTACATTTAAAAATAAATAAATAATCAAGTAGGTCACATATGATCCTTCCCTGTCAATCTTCTAAAGTAAAATTATGAAACATGTTAGTATTTTCTCATTCATAATAGTTACAAATAAGTATTTTTCTAGTCCTTCACCATTTAACATGAATGTAAAAATTGTATTTTGAACAATTGCTGAAACTGTAGACAAGAAATGATGAATGAATGAATGAATTTAATTATGTAAATTATTAATTTGAATAATGGCTAATCATAAGTAGGACTAGATGCATGATAAAATGAGTATACTATTTTCTTTTTTCTTTTTCTTAATTTTAGAAATTTAAGCATTTAATAATGTAATTTTTTTAGATTTCAAGCTCAAAAACTTGACCTGAGCTCAAGTTTGAGCTTGAAATTAAGCTTGAGTTTGGCTTGACTAATTAATTAAGTCAAGCCAAGTCAAGCTCAAGTTTTTTGGCTTTTCCACGAGCTCAAGCTCAAACACTATTTTTAGGTTTGTCATAAGCTCAAGCTTTTGATTTTTCTTGACGAGCCAAGCTTGAACATGCACTACTCAACAAAGCTCAGCTCGTTTACAGCTCTAATATTGGGTGTTAGATAAAACAGTGTTTTGAGTTGCTAAAAGTTATATTTTTTAGCAATTTGTTATGAATGCTCTTAGACCTTTTTTTTTTTGGGAAATGCTTAGACCCATTTTATTTCCATAGAGCACCCGATTGGGCCAATTTAAATTGATTAGCATAGCATATGATTGTTATCCCTAATTTTTTTTTTCGACTTTATTAAAAATCAAGTTATACAATGGGGAAAAAAAAAGATAGGCATTCTTCTAATCAAACAATGTTTTCTTTTCCTTTTTTGTAGCACTATCCAAAACTAAGGTAGCACGATTATGTATACTGTTAAAATCATTTTAAAATTAAAAACAAAAAAGAAAAACAAAACTATCTCTAATTAAAACTCTATCCAAATTCAAGAGATCAACAAGTTCTTGCAAAATTGCATTCCACTGTCGATCTGTCACCTTGAAAAAACTAATGCTCTGACAGAATAGTAAAGCCAATCTCATCACCGAAGCTGATGAACTTCCACATATTCCAATTCTGGGGACTTTAAAAACCAGTTGTCAAAACCAATTTCTTCTTTAATCTGTAAAACCCATCCATATCCAAACGAGTTTCAGATAGAAAAAAAGAATTTTGGGACCTTCTTCTCTCGCCAAGCAGCAAAGTTTTTGTACTGCCTCTGGGATCCTAAGCCCTCAGCAATTAAGACTTAAATCTTCATGTTGGAGAAGGGGGCAGAAAATTACCCCCAACAAATGTCTGAAAAACATACAGACCGTCAGTGTAGATAGCTTATTTTTTGTGAATTGATGAGTCCACGAAAGAGGAAGCTGATGATGGACGTTTACACAATTGATGGAGTTTAGTCGAGTTATCGAGAGAAGCTTGATTATTGGAACTATGTATGATACATTTCCATGATCTCAAAGAAGATTTGTTTTGGCCCGGCAAATTCTCAATATAATTGAAAATTATCTCCATCTCCATATTTATATTAGAATTTTTCCTAATTGAATTTTTGTTATCCATATCTGGCAACGTTTTCACATCAATTACGGTACCCACACCCGTATCATTCTCAACTTCTAGTTGTTGCCCAGTATTCAAAACCAGAGACATATCTGACCTCACAGTTACTAGAAGAGTCCTAGTTGAAATGCATTCCTTAGAGATAGGATCAAGCTTATTCAAAATTTGTCCCACTAAGTCATTATGAGCCACCAAACTATTTACCTCCGGATTCCCCAATGATCTTGAATTCGAAAGTGAGGAAGAATCTGGGTTTTGAGAAGGACTAGGGACTTTTGAATTTAATGACCCTTCGAAAGTTTGGGATCATCCAGCTGTTGTCTAACTGTCTTCATGTTGGATTCTCCAACCATTAGAGGATGCGGTGGCTGGTGGTGGATGTAAGAGGGTCCAACTACACCTTCTTCCCCCTCAGAGACACGTATGTCCTCGTCATTATAATCAATGAATCTGGACTAGCTGAAATCTCCTTTTCTTTGATTGGTTTTTAGAGCCATTGCATGTAGCCATGGACCAAATTGAAATTTATCATCCTCTGCAGAAAGACAACCTTTATGCACCTTTTCACATTCCTGATCCTGATAACCAATTATGCCACACTGATAACAAAAAGTAGGCAACTTTTCATACTTAAAAAAGACCCAACATTCTTCCACATCTTCGATATAAATAATTTTTCCTCTCATTAGAGGTTTGGCGATATCAATATCACCCGAATCTGAAGAAAAGGACCCCAAGCAAGACCATTCTTTAGGGCATCAACCAAAAGTGGGACCCTAATCTCATTGGCAATCTAGTACCAACATATTTGTTCATGCTTTTAATGGGAATGTTGAAAACCTGAATCCAAAAATGGAGTATTGTAAAGAAGCATCAATCTTGTTGAGAGGTAATGCCCAAGAAAGAAGAAGAAGTGGTATTTGTACAATTGAAAAAAAAAAAAAAAACCAAATCCAATGTTTTGGATTATAAATATGAAGAGAATGTATGAGAGAGAGAGAGAGAGAGAGAGAGGAGTTAACGTGGTGGAAAATTGAGGATGTTAGAAAAGGCCGAGATTTAACTCTAATATCATTTTAGAAAAAGGAAAGACAATTTTGATACCATATTTGAAAAGAAATGTTAAAGACGAGAAGTAAATGAGAAAGAAAATAAGGAATTAATGTGGTTCGATCATATAGGCCTACTTTCATGGTAGAAGACCTTATATAATTACATCTTTACTATATATTATAGTGATGATAGAAAGAACCTCAATGTTATTCACTTAATTGAAAAAATCATGACTATCCACATAAAGTGGCTGGTAGTGGTTAGCAGCAATGGTAAGAGACGGAACCAAATTCTGATACCATGTTAGAAAAAGTGATACATGGCTATGATACCATGATAGAAAAGGCAAAAACATAAATCTAATATAAGAAAATATTGGGAAAAAGTAAAAAGAAGAAAGAAATGGAATGCAAGGTATAACATGCAAGGTTAAGGTTCATAGGCCTTAATCCAAGTGAAAAGCCCCAAACAATTTCATCTTTCTTATTTAGCTCTATAAGTTGCAACTTATTTACAATAAACTCATTAAAAGATATATATCATAGACCCTAGGCAAACCCTAACCTAATCCTAATGCTACAATGAACTCATTAAAAGATATGTATCATAGACCCTAGGCAAACCCTAACCTAATCCTAGTGCTACAGTATTATAGGTAGGTATACGTGTACAAATAGGACTAGGATTCCAAGCACAGTGAACTTATACTAACTATGATAATACAATAAACATTAAGTAGAATAATTTAATAGGCTTGGGCATGAATATCTCTGACAGAGGAGCTTAAGAGATTGAGAATCGAATCAGGACACCATCTAAATAATCCAAGTGATGTTATTTCTATGGTTTTAGTATACTAAAGTTTGATTCAGGAAACAAAAAAAAAAAAAAGTAAAGGAAAGTGGTCTTTGCTCATATTAAATGTAAATAAAATTACTTATATAATGGGGTCAAGGAAAACCACAAATTTCTTATACTATTCATTACGCAATTGCATCCTTGGTAAATACATGGATTGTTCAACCCGAAAAGCAGTAAAGCAAAGGTCACTGATTCCAGTCTTCTCTTCCCTCTTTTAAATTTGGATGTCCTTGTTATCAGTGAAAATGAGTAAAATTAGAGAGAAGTGGGTAGGTTCATTTTTTTGGGTCATCCAATGGAAGATTCCTACAAGTGTTTGTCAACGCTTTGGTGTGATACAATATTAAAGAAGTGTGTGTATGTAACTGTTAAGACCATAAAAGAAGAGCAGTAAAATTCTGAAGAAATAAACTAAGAAAAATACATATTCTTATCTTAGGATTAAAAAAAGAAGATTCGCAAATATATTTTAAGTTGACCTTTGGTAACAAGTCTACCTATAAAAGCAACTTAAAATACTTATTCCTTGCACCCAAAAAAAAAAAAAAAAAAGGTACTAACTCATTGATGCCATTTCACTTATATTATATTTATTTAAAAGGAATTGTAGGAGAATATGACAAGAAGTAGGGGAGGAAAGAACTAATAAATAGAAGTTAGGTTTTTTTCTCATAAGATAAAAATGAAAATATGTTTAATATTAAGTCTGTGTGGATTCTACATTTCTACTTATCATAACACTAGAGTTTGTAGTCCTGTTTTAATCCCTTGTAGTCCTTTTAATCCCTGTTTTAAAATTCACATGCAAAAGTTGTGAGTAATTAACTTAATCATAGCACGCTATTCCGAAACTGTGAAATCCCACATTAAGTTATTAATGTCTAATTGTGGACCATCATTCTTTGATTTCTTTCTCCTACAGAAATGCATCAAAAAGCTTAAGTTCCTTGAATCATAATTTCTCCAAGTTGAAAAATGAGTCACTAACTTTCTGTCTTATTATTGTACCTTATAAGATGGATGTAACTTGTAAGTTAGGGCTTATGCCTTGCTTAATTAAGTTAATTATGAGGTTATATTTTGGACAACTAGGCATTTTCATAAGTTCCCAAAAGACTTATAAGTTATAACATGCTTATGAGGCCCGCAATGGATAACTTGTATGGTACATATATATGCATAGTAAATGAGTTGCAATATTTGTAAGAAACATTTAGGAGGTTTTATATGATAGTCACAAGTGGAACATTGTACTATTTTTTAAAATATATATATCCCACATTGTACTATCTTTATAAAAAAAAAAAAAAAAAAATTACACATTGTACTACATATAATATGTGTATATATTATATGCCTTATTCTGGAGAAGAAAAGAAGTGCTCGACAAACCATGAAAGATGTCAACTTAATGATTGCATGCATAGCACTCAGATTTAAAAACGAAATATTAGCCTCACAACCTTTAATAATTATAAACGAGTAATACAATGTTCTTCGATAGCTTTAGGAAGAAGTCATAGAGGAAAGGTGTCATGATATGGGCACAAAACAAATAGCTAAATATATTAATGTTTTTCATTGAATAAATTAAAATGTAGGCTACTATTTATAAGTAAAAAATTGGAGGCTAATTAATAGCACTCACGTTAGGCAACATAAGTAAAATTTTAGCTATATGATTTATATGATAAAAGTTGAGTTTTTTAAAAGCTGTGGTCATATCAAATCAAGTGATCTAATAACTATGTTCAACTAAAATTATATTATCAAATAATTTGAAATTAAATTAAATATATATTTTATTATTTAATTAATTATATATCATAATTTGATGTTTTAATATATAAAAATGTACACACTAAACATTATGCTTGCATTAAATTGCTCAATATGTGTATGTACACATTACACGTTATAAAATCAATGTGTTTTTGTCATATCCCTCATTCATTATTACAATAACTAATTTACTTTATATAAAATTCTATTGAAATTTCAAAGGTCTCAGTAATTATTAAAAGAGTTTTGATTTATTTACTTCCTTGGTGCAAAGGTTACTCTACAAATATAAGTATTTGTGAGCTACAGGAATCAAAGGTTAGGATTCAATTCTTTAGGAGGGAGTTTCAAACACATACACACTTAGGTTAGGTTAGAGTAAAATGTCTATCTTATATAAAATCAAATAAAAAAAAAACTTTCAATTAAACCATTCATAGTCTAAATTAAAAGTCCACTTCTTCTATTTTAGCTAATCTACTTGTTACATACACATGCACCAAAATCTCTATTTCTTTCTTTATCTTTTATATATATTAGTATGTAACCCCGTGCGTATGTACATGTACATTTAAAAACAAAAGTAATGCTAGAGATACAAATTTTTTTACAAAAAATTTTACAAACTGCTAATGTGGTGAGTGGTTATTGGTAAATGAAAAAGTGATGTTAATGGTGGGTCTAGATAAAAACTAATGAGAAGTTACCCACATCAACAATTTATAAAAATGTTATAAAATAGTATGTGGCTATAGCATTACTCTTAAAAACAATCACAATTATATATATATAAGTTCAAGTTAAACTTGGTGTTAGAATTTAATTGAATCTAGACTCTTCGGTTTTTGCACTTAATAATTCATTTGTCACAAAAATTAAAAAATTAGACAGAATACATGGTGCAAAATTGAACTCCAATTAAAATTCAATTTAGAATCTAATTGAATTTAGACTCTTTGATTTTTGCACCTAATTAATAATTCACTTGAGACAACTTTAAAAGTTAGATGAGACACGTAGTGCAAAAGTAGACTCCAATTTAGAATTTAATTGGATTTTCTCTCAACTTTGGGTATTAATATATATATATATATATATAGATTACATTATCCCATTGTAACTTCAAGGTCGCATTGGTTTGAGATCCTTCTCACCCTCCAATATCACTTTTAGGTCTAGCCTCGCCACCATCTTCACATCCAAGATCACTTTCGGTCTAGCCTTGCCACCATATTCATGTCCAAGATCTCACCATTCTCAATTTTGGATCTCGAATCATGGCCATCTGACATGCTCCAATCTCATATATTTATGGGAGTAAATGGGTTTTGAGAATGGATTTTTGGCTTACATCATGAAATTACTTTCTTAAAAGTAAAATTATTAAGAAATGAATGAGAAATTAACTTCAAAAGTGGCTACTAGAACATGAGTTTAAGGTAGTGAGACATATGACCTCACATTGGAAAAGTTAATAAGGATTGAGTGGGCATGCATGCCATATCTCCTTGTATTTTTAGTTAAACCCTAAGGGACACCACATTTTTGTGGATAGGGAAGTACCTACCCAATTGGGCCTCTCACACACGTATGTGTGCCATTCCAAGCCAAATCGATTCGAGGCGGGTTAGTTGGGTGCAGGCAAGCCATGGGCTAGGCTTGGTAATAATTTATTTATATTCTTTTCAGAATAATGTGTTTGTTCACCACCAGTCTTTATTATTTAAACTAGTGTATAATCCATGCATATGTATGGTATAATTAAAAAAAATTGCAATTATACATGTATATGGATTCAAATTATTCTCTCTCTCTATTTTAATTTCTTTTGGATATATGCATGAGTTTCCTTTTTTTTTTTTCTTTTTTTTTTTGTTTATTTGGTTTTTGATGATTTATTTATATTAGACTCTTTGTTTTTTGCACCTCATTAACCCACCTAGAACAAACAAAAAAAATTTTTTTTTTCTTTTTTCTTTTTGTCACATGCATTCAATCAATTTATTCAATAGAAAGTAAACGAAGAGAGTTTACCTTGCATGTGGCTAAGTGTACAAGTTCTTAAAAAATTTCTTTTTAGAGTTATCCCATATTTCTACATTATATATATGATAGAAGTTATCCCTCAAAAAAAAAAAAGTTATCTCTCAATTTGGTTTTTCATTTTTCTTACCATCTTTTTCATTGCCCCTGTTGCCATAATGCATGGATATAATTTGCTCTCATCTGATTTATTACAATGATTCATAAACAAGCTCTCCAATAACACACCTACAATAATGATAAAGTTTTTAAACTAAGTCAATTATATGGTTTGCAAAATAATTATCCATGTGTACTACTCATACTTAATTATATGATCTATTGTTTCTCCAAAAAAAAAAATTATATAATTTATTAAATAAACCGTATGGTCACTTTATTGAAAACACAAAGAGTACAAGATAATCAGCAGGTTCACTTTAGTGCTATTGTTTTAAGCATGTTAGGAGGGACTGAGGGAGGGTAATAATATTGCCCATTCCTTTGCTAGAAGCGCTGCTCTAGTTACAAACTTTGATGTGTGGATAGAAGAACTTCCACCTGATTACTTTATAGATTGTATTCCAACACTTACCTAATAGATTATATAATACAACACTTACCTAATTTCTCTCTAAAAAAAAAATTATGTAACTATTAAATCTCTCATTTAAAAGAAAAACATACGAATGGTGAATGATCACGTGAATACACACATAATAGGTTGCAGGACATTACAAACAAGGAATGTACATATAATTCAAAAGTCATTCGAACTAAGTCAAGATCCACCAAATTGTTTAGGTAAACAATATTCAAAAGACTAAGACTCCAACTTTGATGGGTCCATGCACTTTCATTCAATTGAGATTTTTTTATAGAGAAAATCCTTTAGTGTGATAACTTTTCACATTTTTTCCAGTTTTTAATCAGGCACGTTTATTAATTTCAATATAATATTAACACCAATGAGAGGAAATCTCAATCATATTATTTTCATATTGACAATATATTATTAGGATTGGAAAAGGAATGTAATACAAGCCGTAAAAGATGGTGGCATGATTAACTGTACTTTTAGTTCTCATAATTCATGTGCACCGATCTTTGGAAGTGCTCAAAACATTACGATTAAACAATTTGGCCAAAAGTAACTGTAAAAGTTTCCTTTTGTAATGGTTTTGCAGAATATATAAAGCATTTTTAATGGTAGTTTATTTTATAACTTTGAATGCTCTTACAGGCACTACATATATAAAAGAATGTTTTACTTGAGTGCAGAATAGCATCCTATATGTTTCCATGTCCTATAATGGGCCAAAATCGTAAAGACCTAGCAACGGAAGTCAAATATTCTTGGTGGAATTAAAGAACAGTGGTAACTGATAGTCAAGAATCAAGATGCATATGCTGAAATTTCGATCTTTACGTAGTAATCTGAGTTTTGAAGCATGGATTGCTATCATATCAATTGCTTAGCCTGCTCTAGCTAGTTTATAACCAAAGCTCTTGTACGTAGTGGTACTACCATGCATGTTCTGGGTGAGAATTGATGAAAAACTCTAAGAAAGTTAATTTATTTATCCAAATGATCTACAATCAGGTTTAAATCAATTATAAATTGGTCAGTAAACTCAGTACCCAGAAGCAAGGGCTGAGGAAGGAGGGGTCTATGGATTAAAGACACCCCCTTTTACACCACTTGACCATTTAAAGATATTGCCCCCCTAAAAAAAATTGTCTCCCTTCATCTTTTGCAAAAGTCACGTATTTCAGTAGCATTACTTTAATATTACAAATAAGTTGATATATATTACAGTAGTGTTTCTTTTGAGGAAAAAAAAGAAAAAGAAAAAAAGAAAAAGAAAAGAAATCTATACATTGTAATACAATAGTCTTATCAATCTTTTGGTGTTTTGTTATTTATTATTTATGATTGTAATGGTGATTAATTTCTCCAGGCAAGTAAACATTCTTGAATATATGCAATGACTTATTATTTTCAATCATTTTATTTTATTGAATCACTTGTGTATGATTTATAAGTTTCTGAATTCTGTAACTTAGTATCATTTTATGACCATGGGCTAGGGATTTTTTTTTTTTTTTAATCCTTTACGTTCCATTTGTTTTCGAGAAAAATAATTTTGGCATTTTCTAGTATTTGATTGACAAACAACACAACGTTTGGCACCTCTATCACCGCCACACTTTTATGAAATAATACCAATGTTTTTTAAGGCGAGACAAATGACAAAAAAAGTTTTCAAAATTATTTTCAAAATTTATAAACAAACATAGAAAAACAATTCATTTCCTAATTAAAACGTTTTTCACTAAAAAAAATATATTGAAACGTTACTCTTTCTTTTGGTGGGGAATCAATTGGTAAAAATGAAACCAAACTTTCTTGGTGACCCTTCACAAGTCAAGACATGTACTGGTTGTCTTGTATATTAATTTTTAGAAAATTAATTCAACCAGATACATCTTTATTGGTAGAATTCTATGTTGAGGTAGGTTGGGTTGGGGATTATGCTTAGTGAATTTCATCCGTTCTTCTTCTTCATAAAAATAAATAAATAAAACTCTTTAGGTTGGTAAAGAAAAGATTTTTGCACTGACAGTCAGAACTTAACCTATCTTCATTTCCAAACAATTTATTCATCCCAAACCAAGGTTGGAGAGAGCAATACATTCAACAACTTTGTGTGACCTGTGACAACAAAATTTTAAATGGGCTCAACTTTCAGCTCAACAGTCATGAACTGAAGCCCAAGCAACTAAATAGACAACAGAGATAGCAGTTCAAGAAGGCTGGTCCAAAATCATGGTGGAAGGAAATTATATCCTAGTGGCGGATGCTTTCATGTATAGGGTGAGTTTAGTTCAACTTTTTGAAGAAGTAGTCTATTGTTATTGCTATCCACTAGGTTGCCAAAAAAAAAAAATCACATTGTTGGACCCGAAAAGCATGATTTGTAACTTTTTCCAGACACATTAGATCATGTTTTGAAACCGCAAACATGATTTTTTTTTACCAAAACATCTTAACCAAACAGACACTAAGAACACCTCAAAACAGAACATAACAGCAATAGTGGAAGATATAAGAAAACTTGTCAAGGATGTTCTCAAAGGCAATACATAAAAGACGTTACTCCTAATTATGATGGAATTTAGGTATTGAACAATCTTTCTATAGATTGTTATAGAAGATAATGTTGCCCATTTCACACTACTTTATGCACCAATGTTCATTTGTTCTCCATATAATACCACTTTACACTCGCTCCTTTTCCACTATTAAATCCCTAAATTTGCAGGTTATAGTTAGTTTAGTTCAACTAGTAAAATATTATCGCTGAATAAAAAATTGAGTTTGAACTCGACAAAAAGAAAAAAAAAAAAAAAAAAAAACAACAAACAAACAAAAACAAAAACGATTGATGTCACAAATGTTTTAATCATTTTCCCTGGTTTAGAATTAAAGATTAAATGCAGAAGCAAACAGCAGAAAACAACTGCAGTCTGCAGGGCCGAAAAAAAAAAAAAAAAAAATAAAAAATAAACCCTGTTCTGTTTATGGTAAAAATAAACAAGAATATCAAACTAAAAAAAAGGGAATATTTTCAAATACAAGACAGTGAGGAATATACTCCTAGATTTGAGCCCGTTTGGTAAAGGAGTTTGAGTATTGTTGTTTGGGTGTTTTTGATATACGTGTGAGTAAAAAAATGTGTAGAAATGCGTGTAATATTGTTTAAAATGTGAAAATTTGTGTTAGAACTAAGCTACCAAACAGGGCAGTATCTCCAGCTCTTGAGAAAGGCTTTCAGGTAGGGCTTTGCTTCCCAACCCCGATGCCCCCGTCTTTGTTTCTCCTTATGCTTAGAAACAAAGGAAAGGAACCGTTCCATTAAAACCCCCCTAGTTTGTCCACACAAATGAGACGCTTTTCTTTTGTAAAGAATAGAAGTTCAACAAGTGTACAAAGAGCTCTAGACACACAAGTTAGCAAAGATGAAGAAGAAGAAAGAAGTTCAACACCCTTAAATCTTTTAGTGAAAAAAGAAGTTTCCTCTACCTTTTTTTTTCAGCAGTTCTGACATGATAAGTAAAGAAAAAGAAATAGATTTTCTCCTTCCTTGGCATGAAAGCACATACAGCGAGTTTGATTAACACTTGTTGGAAAGACTACTAAAAAAATGCAGCAACACAGTATTGCAAAGGGTCAGGTGAGATTCAGTAACTATCAACAAAATTTTAACATTGTAAGCTTGTTATTTATAAGAGAAAGACATTAATAAATCTATTAAACAAAAAAATACTAGTAAAAACTGTCAGAACTTGGA
Organism: Quercus suber; assembly: GCF_002906115.3. Lineage (NCBI taxonomy): Eukaryota > Viridiplantae > Streptophyta > Magnoliopsida > Fagales > Fagaceae > Quercus > Quercus suber. The sequence continues at coordinate 184,240 of NW_027069988.1, forward strand.
CTTCAATTAGGAAAATCCCACATTAGGAAACGCTGATGCCAGTGAGTTCCAGTTGTGCAACTGCTGCATTAATTGCATCAATGACGTCCATCTTACCTCCACTCACTGCTTCATCCATTGGAGTTCTCTCATAGCTGAACATAACCCAGAACCACAATGGATCATGAATAAAAGGAACACATGTTCTTATTAAAAAACTGTGACTCTAAGAAAGAGGTTAGAAACAACACACCTGTTCAATTCGGTCACATTTGCCCCTGCCAAGATCAGTTTCTTAACCACCTGAAAAGGCAAACATTTGTCAATAAACCTCAAAATTGCATATTATTTTCTTTGCATTGGGACGGTGATGATTACCTCAATATGACCATTGAGGCAAGCCCAATGAAGAGGTGTATTCTTCTCCTCATTAATAGCATTAAGATCCTGCTCATACAAAAGTACCAAAAACTCACAAAACTTTTCCTTAAGTAATTTAACAATCATAACCTACAATAAGGGCAGCATTGATAAGTAATCAGCCCTGTGTAGCTCTTACGATATACCTGAATAAAAAAATCGTAGGGAATTACCAAAGCCATGCTAGTCGAGGCAGGAATGAAGTTGTAAAGCTTGATTAATTAACACAAAAGAAACCATATGTACATATGATTTGGTTGCCAAAAGTCATAAAAAGAAAGAAATATAGAATTGTACATTTGAGTAGCTCTTGTATAAATCCTTAAAAGCAAAGATGTAAATTCATCAATAGAGGGAAATCAATCAGATGATAAGTGGAAGACAGCATGACAGAGTCCAAGGAAATAAATTAAATCGTGCTTTCAGCTAAAATTCAGAATCTAGGACTGTTTAAACAAACTCATATTTTGAAAGTAAAAAATGAATGTCATAGATCCACTAAGTTCAAATGGAAGAGATCTTGTCACATTAATTTGTACATAACTAGCCAACCAAGCACAAAGTGTTTTTATTTTCTATGTTTTAGGTTAAGGCTTCAACTTGGGAACCAAATTGGGGGACATAGGCTAATATATGCATAGTAATTTCTGCAAATCAATTGTATGTTACAAAAGTGTCCAGAAAAAAGAAATAGTTAAAGAACTTTCTTTAAGAGCTAGTAAATTATAAAAATGGCATTTTACAATATGTCAGTCAATGATTAGCTTGATGATAGAATATTGAACCAAAAGCATTGCCACCAGGTTTAACAAAATGAATAAATCAAAAGAAAACTTGTACGTTACTATCAAATATCAGTCTAGTGAGGATTTTAGACTCAGAAAACGAAAAAAAAAAAAAAAAGGAAGGTTTTTCAGATGGCTTACTCACCACTCCTCTGTTAACAAGATATTCTACAACGTCAAGATGTCCATTTGCTGCAGCCATATGAAGTGCTGCAATCGAATAGCAGCAGGACTTGTCAAACACAGATTGAAACAGGATGTGCAGAATAAACAGATCCAGCATAAATAAAGCATTAAATACTAATATCATGGAAAACAAAGTTTTGGAATCCAACTTAGCAAAAAAAGGGCAATTTTCCAAGTTTTGGAATTCAACTTGCCAAGTTGCCAAGTCTTGAATTAAGGAGTTTTTCAGGCTCAAGGGTGATAACAAGTCCAGTGATTATCACCATATCACTCATGAGAGCAACCGGTGATAACGCCAGGGAGGGAGTCAAATAATATCTTGCTTGAAAAGGTAATTCATAATGTAAGCACTAACATGCCAATGTTAAGGCAGCTTATTTGGAATAACACAATCATGCCAATGCAAACATGAAATTTACACATAATTAAAATACATTTTTTTTACTCATATAAACTACAATTCATTTATTATTATAATCAAATGACTATTTAGCACAACTGCATAAGTATTATAGAATCAACATACGTTTTGTAATGGCTATCATAACTAAATAATTTGTGCCTTTTTGTGTGCTTTTAATTTAAAGCTGAGATAGAAACATTAAGAGACACTCTAGAATCGAGACATTCTTATATACCCAAGACTAAGGAATCTGATTTTGGTTACATCACAAATAGAAAGAAGGAAATAGGCAAGGTTAGTGTTAAAACGATAGTAAAGATTAACCATTATCAGACTTAAGGAAGCAAAAATTGAAGAAAAGACATTGCTCATAGAATTAAAGGTGGATAGATGAAGTGGAGGACTGCTCATTGAATACTTATAATTAATCACAAGGCTAGAAGCACTTCAAGGTATTAAAATTCAAATCTAATATCCCACACTCAAATTGAACACTGCATAGAAGGATGTTGGGAAAATGAGTGAAACAGATAAAGATACAGACTTGAAAATAATACAAAGTTGGTTTAAATGGTTTGCCACATACGGTGAATATGTACAATGTTTAAAAGTATGCTCCTAAAATGAAAATAGAAGGTAGAGGAGGAGGAAATTGTGTATATTAGACAAATAGATCACAATTCAACAGAAAACATAACCCAAACTCAATAAAATTGCAGCCAATGGCCTTTGGTGTAAATGGCACCTCCATTCCCATAAGTATGGGTTGGAGGGTAAAAATGGGGTTTGAATCCCCTCAGGTGCGTTAAGTATATCACCTAGAAACAAATCTTCAATCAAATTGCCAAGAGATAATTATCTGTTCCCAACACCAAATAGTAGTAATAAGGCTTTCCAAAAATGATATGGAAATTCTAGACATCTAGAAAAGGGCTACAGGGGAAATTCAGAAATTTAAAAAACAAAATTCATTTGAGAACATCAATATTCCAAATTTTACCTAGAAGTTCAGGGCCAACTAATGCCTAACAGATTAAAGTTTCACCAATGTTATTGTGTATTTTATTTTTCTCAATTGGACATATGAGGGTCCAAACAACCTTCCAATATGTTAAAAAAAAAAAAATTGTGCCAGACACCAGATACAATATCATAGAACACAATAAAGAATACTACCACATGTTACACAAATGAAATACAAGGCTATCACAACTCAAAATTTGCAATATATTTTACCTAAGAAAATCAAATTTAATGTGCAAATACTATTTAGCCTCCATGACTAGGAGCGCCAAAATTATTTCAGATTTTATTTTTGAATTTGGAACTAGTTTTCTTTTTGAATTTGGTTGTTAAATTTTTGAGGATTTTATGGGATTTAATTGTAACATAACTAGAACTTTCCATTTTATTTTATGATTAGAGAATGATTTCTCTTGTTGTTCGGTGGTGATGCCAAATAACATTAGGTGGTGAAGCTTAGGATTTGTCATGTTTTTATCTACTTTTTCCTTTATCTCAGTTTTCCCACCACTGTCCTGCATCACTCCACTTACTTTTTGCCTTAAACAACTACATTAGCTCACCCAAAACCAGAAAATTTTCCTGCTAATTGCCATAGTAGCTCACAGTTGTACTTCACCTACGATTTTCATGCTCTGCAATTTCCAGATCTCCTACAAAGATCACAAAAATAGTCTCCAAAACTCTAAACATTCTCAACACCTCTTAGCAAATAAAGGAAACTATCCTCTTTCTTATGAACCCATAGCAACAGGATCCCAATGATTTCAATCATTCTAGTTCCCCAGTACTACAGTTGCGCTAGTGTCCTAGTGTGCCTCCAGAGCCAACTGCTGATAACTTGAAAGGGTGATGGCAATACCACTGTGGAGGAAACCTTACAGTGCTAGAGGATATCTTTAGTGGCATAGATAGAATTCTTCATACTCAAGCTTGCCCTCTCAGATCTTATCATGTTTTCTATACCAAATTTCCACCCCAAAAGGTGTTATGAAAGAATCTCTTGGAGTTCCAACTTCCAAGATCAGTGATGTGATGTCAATGACTCAATCAAAGTAAACATTGCATGAACCAATTCATTAGATTTCTTTATACTACTATTTTGGCCATTATAAAGACTTAGTTCTGGACCCTACTGATGTATAAAGACTTAACACCTTGTACATATGTCTCAAAAGATCTAAGAAACTCAAGAGTCAAAACAACCTTTCAAATATCACTCGTATGATCTACTGTATAGACTAAATCAGATGAAATGCAATCACTGGAAATCTATCAAAGATAACAACCAATATTCCAAATTAAAAATCAGCATTGATCCCTCTTCAAAATTCTGCAAATCATGCACGTATTAACTGCCAAAGTTTGCAACCAATCACCTGTAAACAAGAACTAGCACCTGGATGGAGCAGAAAACCTATCAAAATAAAACAGATTTTTAGCTTCATCAAAAGGGCCACTGGCACCACACACTTAGCCTAATTGACAAACTACAAAATGATAGACCCAAATACACTTTCTGCAAAGCATTTTGTCATCATTTTCATGAGCTTTAACTAGAAAATATATAGACGAAGAAAAATTAGTATTCTCTTAAATTCGCTTAAATTTGACTCCTTTTTTCTCAAACAACAAGGCAGCTGATTTTTTTTTTTTTTCCCCTTTTTTCCTTTCTTTTTATGATAATGTAGCTGACATATGTAATTCTTCAAGTTCGCTCTAAATATGTTTTCTACATGTCTTGCATATGATAACCAAAATCATGAAATGTTGAATTTATGCTCTAAAACACAGATCTTGTTTTATGAGAGTATGTATCAACTCAAACTAAGCAGTCTCAACTTTTTTTTGAGAAAAATTCGTAACATGGGAAAATAAGGGACTCAAGCTCAAATCAAAACCTTTTAAGTTATTAGCAGCCCCTGTACCACTATATCATGTTAAGTTTCAAACTTTATACTACAATTAATTGCTGTTAATTTATTGCAAAGCATATCATCCAATTGAATTTGCCAGTCTCACAACTCCATTCTTGTTAGAAGCTGTAGTCACTTGAATTCTGCAATAAAAAGCTTCAACCCCTTGCTCTTCAGAAATCCACAAGGTTGACCCATCTTATAGGGGAGAACTGTGCAAATTCTATCAACTTCAAACATATAGCCAATCCTCTCATTCATGTGAATTTCTAGGTTATGGGTTCACCTTCATTTAGAAGGAGCATACGTGTTCAACGTCAAATAATTCACCCTCATCAATATAGTCATCTTTATTTTCATAAATATCAATAAAAGAACTCTAAGGCACTCAGATAGTTACTTAACTTCTTGATTCAAACTTGAATAATAAACCTAAAATCAAATAACTGGAACACACTTTAGGGTAATTTTAGAGGTTGTAGCCAAACGCTCAATAAGGAGTCATTAGTCTCATAGCTAGAAAGCGAGACCCTCATGGCTGATATTTTCAACCTGCTTCAAGCCAAGTTCGATCCTACTGTACTGATTAGTTAGTTACAATCTTGGGCTATATGGTCTATTATTCTTCTTCTTCTTCTTACGTTTACTTACATTCAACAAAGGTTGAATCTTTATCTAAAGGAACTCCATTTCCAACAATTCGGAACCTCGCCAACACAAAAATTAGCTTACTGAAGTACTAAAACGAGTCTTCTAAACCTCAATGGAAGACAATAGATTTTACAGTTAAACTCCAAATCAATCCAGCAATGAAACCTTTTGTCGACGTAACTAAAAAGATCATCATATTCTTTCTCACAAAAACTCTATTCCTATACACACAGAAAAATTCACTCAACAATCAATTAAAGAAAAAAGAAAAAAAAAAAAATTAACAACCACAATGATAAATGAGTATTCAATTTGATTATATAGAAGAGGAATTTTCAAGATTGGGAACTCAATTTTTAAAAAGAAAAAAAAAAAAGAAAAAAAAAAGAGAGAGTAAAGCAGGTATTAAGACATGTTCATAGTATAAATAATGAGAGAATTAAAATTAAGGTTAAAAAGGGTGAACCTGTACGGCCAAGGGAGTCCTTGGAATCGAGAGAAACGCCGGAGGATGCTAAGCTTACGACGTCGTCAAGATCATCGTATCTAGCGGCCTATAAGAAAGTGAAAGTTCTTTTTTGTTTTGTTTGTTTGTGTTTTTGAAATGAATAAAATATTGAAAGAAAGATGAAAGTATAATAATGAAGTGTGTGTGTGTGTGTGTGTGAGTACCTCAAGCAAAGCCTCGACCTGGTCCGACGTCGTTTCGGATGATGGTTGCTCTAATACTGGATTTGCCGCCGTCCCCATCTTCTTCTGCAAATCTCGCGCGCGTTCGCTAAGACTATCACGATTCACACTACAGTCTACACACACCAAAAACAGTAAAGCAGAGTTACAGAGGGAACAAATAACGGATCGGTTTGGGCTGGATCAGGTTTACCCGATTCTGAAAGGAAAAACCCAGCCCATGGTCAAGGTCCACTATGTCTTTAGTGGGCTGGACTACTAGGCTGCTTATAGCCTCATAGGTTTTTTTTTTTTTTTAACAACCTTTGATGGACTCATAACTTGTATTTATTGAAATAAGGAATAAATAGACCTGGTCCGACGTCGTTTCGGATGATGGTTGCTCTAATACTGGATTTGCCGCCGTCCCCATCTTCTTCTGCAAATCTCGCGCGCGTTCGCTAAGACTATCACGATTCACACTACAGTCTACACACACCAAAAACAGTAAAGCAGAGTTACAGAGGGAACAAATAACGGATCGGTTTGGGCTGGATCAGGTTTACCCGATTCTGAAAGGAAAAACCCAGCCCATGGTCAAGGTCCACTATGTCTTTAGTGGGCTGGACTACTAGGCTGCTTATAGCCTCATAGGTTTTTTTTTTTTTTTACAACCTTTGATGGACTCATAACTTGTATTTATTGAAATAAGGAATAAATATATTTTGGAGATTTATTTTTATTTTTATTTTTTAATAATTTGATAGTTACAATAAGGAGGAGAGATTCGAATCTTGAATATCTTGGAGATATTAAGAGGTGTTAATCAATTAAGCTATAAAGTGATTTAGTACACTTATATATGTAATTATAATGATATCATAAAAAAATTTCAAGTTGTTATGAGAAATTAATAGTAAATGATGATTTGGTACCCTCATATCATTTTTTTTTTCTTTTAAACAACTGTCTTATTATTAGAGCTATTTCAAGATTTTTTTTTTGAGTAAAGGAGAGAGCGCACAATCCACTTTTTAATATAGTAAAACTTGCACATGGTTTAGAAAGCTTAATACAATAAATTTGTTATTTATGATTACAATTCAACCAAAATATACTTGATCTTCACTCTAGCCCTCTTTATGACAAACTTGCTCTTATCTATAAGGGAGTATTGGCTTCTTTCCCTTATGAATTTGGGAGTGGGATGATGATACATTTCCCATTCCCCCATTGTCGCCGTCTAGAGTAAAAGGATGACCTTAGGCTTGCTGCGTCTTGCCCTTACTGTTCAATGAGTCAATTTTAGCGTTTAATACTTTAATGTTGCTAGTTTGTCAGCTGGTTGAAGCAATAATTCGAAAATGACAAGAAGCTTGGAAGTAAACGCTTCTCTAGGATCAATCTGGGGTTGCAATTAGTGCGTGATTAGATTTTGATTATAGGCTAGTTTATTATTTATTTTCCCTATTATAAATGGGTTTCACACGAATTATTTATTTATTTTATTTAACTTTTACATTTTAACTACATTATTTTCAACAAAAAAGCTAAATAAACTATTTTTAAATTGACACTATTATCTATTTGGGAATACTTATTTAGTTTTTTGTTAAAAATACGTTAACGTATACTTGTTCTTTGAAAAAAGTGAGAAAAAATGAGTTTTTTATTTTTTATTTTTTATTTTTTTAAGAAAAGAAAAAAAATAAGAATTTAAAAAGCTGTGTAATGTATATAATCACCTCAGCCTAGAATTGTCCCTAAAATTACATGCAACCAATATCGCATAATAGCTAAAGATCACTTGTACGTATTGGTCTATAATAAATCCCAAATGTTAATGAGATATATTATATACAAAGGGTTTACATTATAGTTTATACAATATATATACTTCTTTGTGTTGAAGAGTGAAGACCCCTTTCCTCTCTTTTTCCAAGTATGTTTATATGAAATCTAGATTTTTCTTTTGGCTTTCCTTAATAAATCTTGTAAAAGATAACTTTCTAAATAGAAATGAGAGGATTTTATTGAATAGAATGGAAAAATCTGGAAAGCTTAGATTAACTACACTAAGGCTTTGCTATATATATACATGAAGCCAGAGCACTGAAAGAAGAAAGAAGATCCTAACCAACTAACAGTCACAGACTAGGGGTTGTTTGGATTTGTGGGTTTTCATCACTTATTACCTTATTTCCATCACTCATCACTCAAAATAAGTGGGTCTCACAGAGAAGGTGCTTGTTTGGATGGGTTTTGGGGTTTTGTTTTCATCATTCAGTTCTCACCAAACCGGGTAATGAGTTACTGAAAACAAAAACAAATTTTAGATGTTTTTGAGTTACAAAAACAAAGTAATAGGTGGCAATTTCGTAAATACCCTCACATCAGCAGGCCCCACGATTAGAAAGGTTTGGTAAAGTTGAGTTTTGGAGTAAGTGGGGTGAGGAAGGGGAGGGTAGGGGTTCTGAGAGCACTGGTAGCCTAGGTTAGAGTGTGAGTCTCACATTTTTGAGTTTTTGGATTTGAAAACATAACCGGGTTTAGGTGCCAAACCGAGTTTAAGTGATATTTGGAGATTTTTAAGTGACAAAAAATAAGTTGTAGAGTGATAAGTGATGATATTTTTCCATCCATACAAGGCCAACAGACTAAGCAATAAGCAAATGACAGCTGTAATCCTCTAACACTATACACACGTGTCAACTAGTAGTCTAACGCTACTTAATTAGTTCAACGACACCGTTTCCTTTGAATTTTGCGTTTCTTCCTTTGGATTAAAACTGTGTCATTTTTTATTGCATCTGGTTCCTTGTCATTGCAACCTGAATCTTCTGTCCTCTCGGTTAAAGTTTCGACAAATCTAGTGTTGGGCTTTGTGGAGCCTAGTTTATTTTTGGCCTAGCCCATTGTAACCCTATAAGTAGGATATAAAATGCCGCTTTTATAATTAGGGTTTTGTGACTACTACTGTTGTTGTGTTTTTAGAGAGAGAGGAAAAACACTGTAGCCGCACTTTGTATTTTTCCCTGATAATAGTGAAATCCCTGCAACTCCGTGGACGTAGGCAAATTGCTGAACCACGAAAATACTGTCTTGTGCGTGTGATTGTTTTTCTTTGACGTGTGTTTTCTCTATTTTTTTGGTTTCTCACAGGTTGGAATTTTGGTTAAATTCTTAACAACTGGTATCAGAGCCTAGGGTTAGGTTTGAGTGAGAGCAATGGCAGAGGAAGCAGGAAAGGCGTTTGGAATAGAAAAGTTTGATGGCACAGACTTCGCGTATTGGAGGATGCAGATTGAAGATTATCTCTATGGGAGGAAATTGCATTTGCCTCTTTTAGGGACAAAACCTGAGGCGATGAAGGCTGATGAATGGGCTCTTCTTGACAGACAGGTACTAGGAGTTATCAGGTTAACTCTGTCTAGGTCTGTTGCACATAATGTTGTAAAGGAGAAGACCACAGCAGATCTAATGAAGGCTTTGTCTGGTATGTATGAAAAGCCGTCAGCAAACAACAAGGTGCATCTGATGAAGAAACTGTTCAATTTGAAGATGGTAGAGAATGCATCAGTAGCACAACATCTAAACGAATTTAATACTATCATAAATCAATTGTCGTCTGTAGAAATTGATTTTGATGATGAGATTCGTGCTCTGATCGTCTTGGCTTCTTTGCCAAACAGTTGGGAGGCAATGAGGATGGCAGTAAGTAATTCTACATTTTTGTTATTACCTCTGCCTCTTGTCTCAAGGTTTAGGGCAGAACCAGATCCTGAGGTTTCACCTGCATTTCTTCTGCGAATCTCCTCAGCTAGAATTAAATCTCGAAAATCATTGTACTTGAGCTTTTCCTTTCCTGTAGAATTACTTACTGCCATCCTCATTGCCTCCCAACTGTTTGGCAAAGAAGCCAAGACGATCAGAGCACGAATCTCATCATCAAAATCAATTTCTACAGACGACAATTGATTTATGATAGTATTAAATTCGTTTAGATGTTGTGCTACTGATGCATTCTCTACCATCTTCAAATTGAACAGTTTCTTCATCAGATGCACCTTGTTGTTTGCTGACGGCTTTTCATACATACCAGACAAAGCCTTCATTAGATCTGCTGTGGTCTTCTCCTTTACAACATTATGTGCAACAGACCTAGACAGAGTTAACCTGATAACTCCTAGTACCTGTCTGTCAAGAAGAGCCCATTCATCAGCCTTCATCGCCTCAGGTTTTGTCCCTAAAAGAGGCAAATGCAATTTCCTCCCATAGAGATAATCTTCAATCTGCATCCTCCAATACGCGAAGTCTGTGCCATCAAACTTTTCTATTCCAGACGCCTTTCCTGCTTCCTCTGCCATTGCTCTCACTCAAACCTAACCCTAGGCTCTGATACCAGTTGTT
>NW_027069988.1:196586-199291 GCF_002906115.3 Quercus suber
CAACAAGTAACGATAAATGGTATTGTTTGTATATGCTTCGACTTGAATTAAAAGCTGAATTTGCAAGAAAGATTGCACTCTGACTGTCACTGTGCTAGAATGCCCATCTCCTGCTTCTTACCCAATTCATTCTAAGAAACCATGTAGCCCAAATCATCTCCTTTCCAGCTTCAGTTGCTGCAACATACTCAGCTTCTGTAGTAGACAAAGTAACAATCTTTGTAGATTTGAAGCCCATATATAGCACCACCCAGAAAATACAAACCCAGTAGCTACCTTTCTACTATCAATATCGCCAACAAAATCAGCATCTACATAACCTGCAACTTCAAACTGCACCTGTGAAACAAAGACATGTATCTGATGAACCCTTCAGATATCTTAGAATCCACTTGACTCCTCCCAATGGCAAGATAAGTTGGTAACACTTGAGAAGATATGTGGATCTAAGAACCCAGCAGATATGTTGACTAAGGGTGTCACTATTGAGAAGTTGAAGCTGTGTGCAGCTTCAATTGGTCTTCTAGCTTGAGGACAGGAGGATGAGTTGCAGGGATGAGGGATTGCTTTTGGAGGATAGCGGCTGATGTTGATGATTGAACTAGTCTCCAAGTGGGAGATTTGTTGGGCTTTGTGGAGCCTAGTTTATTTTTGGCCTAGCCCATTGTAACCCTATAAGTAGGATATAAAAGGCCGCTTTTATAATTAGGGTTTTGTGACTACTACTGTTGTTGTGTTTTTAGAGAGAGAAAAAAAACACTGTAGCCGCACTTTGTATTTTTCCCTGATAATAGTGAAATCCCTGCAACTCCGTGGACGTAGGCAAATTGCTGAATCACGTAAATACTGTCTTGTGCATGTGATTGTTTTTCTTTGACATGTGTTTTCTCTATTTTTTGGTTTCTCACAGGTTGAAATTTTGGTTAAATTCCTAACATCTAGAACTCGGTAGAGTCTGACTCTGGGGTTATATAGTAACGTCTATGTACTTACAAACGCGTTTTCGGACTTCTACAGCGCCCATAATTATATATCATCAGTGAAGCCTCATAACACGTACTCCACGACCTTAGATTTAGAAGAGCACCACAACACAAACTTGTTGGACACTTTCACAGGCTTCTCTTTTGATTTTTTTATTATCAAACTTATGGTCAAACAGAAGCAGCTGCAACATGGATATAGTTCTTTTTAATTTATAGGACCAACGTGAATAATTTGTCAATCTACTATCGTAAAATTCAAGGGAAAACTGTGACGTATCTCTCTCTCTCTCTCTCTCTCTCTCTGTGTCCTGGAATAATTAACAACTTATCTCTTTTGTTACTTTATAAAGAAGATAAAAGAAAGCATGAAGAGAATGTGAATATTGGTACGTGATTGACTTTGGTCAGGAATTAGCTTCACACGTACGTACGTCATCTCTTACAACTAACTATACGATTTCCATAAGTTAAATCATTTTTGTTTTTTAGGTATAGCTACTTTACACTTTTTTTCAAAATACAAGATTAAAAAAGTAATTATGTACACAATGTTGATTGGTCAAGAACAAGAACTAACAATTTTTTTTTAAAATTTTTTTTGGCATCTTCCACTTGATTGTTATCAGAGAGGGAATGTCTTTTAATCTAAACTAGTTGTAAATTAATTATTACTTTTTTTTTTAAATGTAAACGACCATATATATGTTTTATTCATTTAAATACGTAAAGTCAGTTGTGCACGTGTCGTAGCAGGAAGGTTGGAACCTAATATTCCATTTCCAGCCAAACTTGACTGTGCTCAATTATTATTAGGCAACTTTGAAATTCAGGTATACTAGCCACACATTTGGAGATCCTTCGATCTAATATCTATGGATATTTTGAAAAAAAAATGTAGTCCGTGTTGGTTAGAGTTTTCTTCAACTAATTCAATAATTTGCTTGAACTTATTAGATTTGCTCATAGCAGATTTTATTAGATTGGGCTCCTTAATTATTAATGAATGGCCAATATTTATTTTAGTTTTCGTGCATGTCCTAGATAAACCAAAAAAAATCAAGTCTCGTGGATAAGCAGAATTGCTTAGTTAGTTCAAAATCAAATCTCTTCTTTCTAACCTGTTGTAGGTCTAAAAATTAAAACAAACAAACAAAATATTGTTCAAAATAAAGATCTCTCACCATCTTGGGACTCACTCTTATTAATTACTAACGTTTTACACACACGGAATTTTCCTAGTTGTGAGTTTTGACATTATTTTACTAGGTAAAAATATGCCTAGACTTGCTGTAGTTTTATACTTTTATGCATATTTATTGACATCTTTTGTGTTTTAAAATTTTCTAATCACGTCTCCTATAGGGTTTTTTTTTTTTTTTTTTTTTTTGTGAGAATTTTATTTTAGCAGCCAAATCGGCCTGCATTATAGCTGAAATGAGCTAGTGTGGATAAAAGATGTCATCACACATCTCCTATAATATTTAATTGTTCAAATCAGTTACTTCCATACATTGCTGATTAAATATATTATTGAATTTAATAGAGATTAGTTGAATGAACGAGAATATTTTTTGATATTGTAAGAGGTTATTTAACAAAAAAGAGTTTTTTTTTTGGGGGGGGGGGGTGTACATGAGAGCTGTACCTCAGCAAGCACATGGGACTAATGATTTAAATAATGGTAAATATAATTATTTGATTAGAAATTGGATATCTTAT